>NW_027451623.1:0-49236 GCF_964194025.1 Convolutriloba macropyga
AAGATAACTGATAAAATGAAAACTTATGCACTTTACGTCAAGTTCTGAAAAGTGTTTGTTAAAGTTTGCCACACCAAAATCTTGACGAAGTTGGTTGCTTCAGCATTGACGGAAAATTTTTCAAATCACTGCAAAGCTACAGTTTCTCAGTGGCAGGCAACAGCCTCTCAAACTTAGAAATGCGAAGTCAAAATGTTACAGGTGACAGGTGATGCATCCCGGACCCCTTCTGTTCTTAGTTTACGAGATCGAAGTGCTTAAACCGGCGGTAGAAAAATCGTCTTACGACTACGCAGACAATTTTAAAATACTTCTCTTTGCAAAAACTAAACAAATACTTTGGTTAAGTTGTACCTGTTTTGAAGTATGCATCGCAAATGGTACCCAGGGAAGGTCTAGAACACATACAGAATGACATGATGGATGTTCAACAGTCAGAAACAGTACAAGTAACTGCAGCTGCTTCCCTTCTCCTTGTACATGGAACGGCACGATGCTTTTTTCCTGCAAACCTTAAATAGAGGCAACTAACTTGCCTTGGAAGACGTATTCCCTAAAAAAGTCAAAATGGAACTCGCCAAGACCTCAAAACTAAAGCCTCGAAACATCGACTCATGGAAACAGACAAAATGCTATGGACTCGAGCAACTAACTCCATCAACATCTTGCAGCGACACATCACGAACGGACTGACGAAAAAGACACTCACAAAGGTTTAAACCGAACTCTTCAATAGAAGCTACATTGAAATGGATTGTTGCATTTGGAGAAGTTTTTTTTCATGTGGCTGATGCAACCAATTCCAAAAAATCTTGCACTTTGGAACAATTACGAAATCAGTTTTAAATAAACCTGACGAATAACGCAGTGCTCGAAAAATTTGTCTTTTTGAATCAATTTGATTTTTTATTTTCTCTGCAGCTCTTGGCGTTGTCAATTTGATCTTAAACGGGCCCAAGAAAAAGGCAGAAAGCAGAATTTTAACAACTTTCATGTGTTACAGACAAGATGGTTCATATTTTAGTAGTCAGCCCACTTCATCACGCGGTAAAGAGTCTTTGATATAGTAAAATTAAGGAACTTCTGACAAAGATCGAAACAGTTCCTGGACTTTCTTTTACTACCAATAACGAATACTGAAATTTCAACAACACAAGGATGGAATCCTAAAGACTTTTTTGTCACTACTGGTGACAGTTTTCAAACTTTTTAGTTCATTTTATTGCTAAATCAATTTTAAGTAAACCTGACGAATAACACAGTGCTCGAAAACGTTCGGTTTTTGAATCAATTTGAATTTTAATTTTCCCTCAGCTTTAGGCATTGTCAATTTGATCTTTAAATCGCCCTAAAAAATGGCAAAAAAGCAAAATTTTAATAATTGATGGAACTTTTAATAATTTTCCGAATTTTTGCAGACAAGATGGTTCATATTTTAGCAGTCACCTCACTTCATCACGCGGTAAAGTGTGATCAATATATTGAAAATAAGAAATTCTGACAAAGATCAAAACAGTTCCTGGAATTTCTATTAACACCAATAGAAAAATCGGCTGAAAAACGCACAGAAATTTCAAGTCAAGGGTGGATTGAGCAAAAAGGCTGACATAGTTGTGTAGCATGATCTATGTTACCGAGTATTGAAAGGAATAAATTATATCCCTATATAGAGACTTTTTGTGCGTATTATACCGATTTCGCTTAGATTTTCCGTTCTAAATGCACTAAACGTAATGTTTCTCAAAAATTGCAAAAGAAACAGACAAATTGCTATGGAATCGAGCAACTAACTCCATCAAACTCTTGCAGCGATAAATCACGAACGGACTGAGGAAAAAGACACTCACAAAGGTTTAAACCGAATTCTTCAATAGAAGCTACAATGAAGCTACATTGAAATGGATTGTTGCCTTTGGAGGATCTTTTTTCATGTGGCTGATGCAACCAATTCCAAAAAATCTTGCAATTTGAAAACTAAAATGTCAACAACCCCTTAATGGAATCCTAAAGACTTTTCTACTACTACTTTTGATGACAGGTTTAAAAATTTCGTAATTCATTTTATTTTATTGCGAAATCAGTTTTAAATAAACCTGACGAATAACGCAGTGCTAGAAAAATTTGTCTTTTTGAATCAATTTGATTTTTTATTTTCTCTGCAGCTCTTGGCATTGTCAATTTGATCTTAAACGGGCCCAAGAAAAAGGCAGAAAGCAGAATTTTAACAACTTTCATGTGCTACAGACAAGATGGTTCAAATTTTAGTAGTCAGCCCACTTCATCACGCGGTAAAGAGTGTTTGATATAGTAAAATTAAGGAACTTCTGACAACGATCGAAACAGTTCCTGGACTTTCTTTTAACACCAATAACAAAATCGGCTGAAAATCTCACAGAAATATCGAGTCATGGGTCGATTGAGCACAAGGAGAGACAGAGTTGTGTACCATGCTCTAATAAACAACAGCATATTATGCCACAAATCGAACAACTACAGACCAATTAGTGTAAAAGAGCTGATAAACTATTTGATCACGAATAGGACCAAAATTAAATCGCTTGTAAACTGCCAACGCAATGAAACCCGTGATTTTTTTAAAGAGTTGTTGAGCAATCGGATAGTGGTTATCAGGGTGAAAAGGCACCTGATTTCAAACACAGCTGCAGCTGGAAAAACACACACTCCACCAGGAACCGTTAGGTGAGCTCAAGTCAGTTGACATTGTTCTGTGCCACCAGGTCATACTGAAATCTGACCTCAAGAAAATATCAAGCAGAAACTTGGAATTGAAAGAGGAAGAAGAGATCAAAATTTAGAATGATAGAAAGATCACAAGATGATGGACGAGAGTGTAGCTTTTGAACAAAGGCGTTTCATTGCCTCGTGTTCTTGAGTGGGCTTCCAAGAAGTCCAAAATTCTACCACATCCGTGGCTAAGGTATATACTCAGGCATAACAAAAACACCAAAAGATTTAGAAACTATGTCAAATCCTCAAATCAACAAAAAATTGTAAATATCGAAAAGATTTCCTTGAAAAAATTAAATAATAATGGCATCATTCCGAATTTTTCGAGATTTCAAATTCTTAGAAACGAAGTGTTTAGGACAAGCGGTGCACAGTTTAAGCTCTTAAGGAAAGGCTCAAGTTTTTTGGAACAAGGCCGTAGATTGTTCGATGAAGACCTTGAGGAGGATAAGTATATTCTCGGGAAAGATGTGAAAAGATAATTTTCACCATCAGTTCTATACAGTATCAGAAAAAAGGAGATATTAATGCAAATTGATTAGTATGAGACTTAACGACAAGTGGATGAAGCTCTCTGAGAGACAGGACAGCCCTTTGCAGAATGGATCTCATAATAATGACAATACATTGGACGACGCTCAAGTACATTTCCTTGCAGACGTAGCAGAGTGGTTTTGAATGTTTATAAATTTTTGAAGGATCAAAGATTAATAGCTGCACTAATTGATGTGGGTTTTGGTGTGATGAAATGCTGTGGTTTTTGTTTGATGAAAAAGACAACATTCTGGTCAATTTTAGGGTCGTCATAGAGAAACCTAAACGTAAAAACTGAGAAACAAATAAATAACAGTTTGCATCAATTTATGAAACAAGGAAATATAAGCAAAAAGATTTATCACAGGCTCAAGAAAACTGGATTGCAAGATCAAGCTCTATGGACTTGCTAAAGTACATATAAACGGTTCTCTGCTTTGGCCTGTTATTTCAATCGTTAATACGAGTACCTCAATAAATTTTTGGCACCCCTTTTCCAGAGGTTACCTGGGGCAAACATTATTAAGACTAACTCGAAAAATGCCATAAGCGCTCTAGAGGCTACCAATCTGGAGGAGTTTGAGCTTACTTTATCTCTCAATTTTAAAAGCTTGTACACAATTTTACAGGTTGAGGACGCAATTGAAAATGCGCTTAGAGATCTGTACTCATATGACGACGTTCCTAAGATTCCGAGGTCAGCTATGAAAAGCCGTTTGAGACCACCCGTAACAAATGTTCACTTGAAGTGTAATAAAATCTGTTACATCCAAACGGACGGTTTAACAATGGGTGGTCCACTGGCGGTAATTTTGGCAAATTTGTGGATAAAACCTTTTGAAAAATCCTTGTAGAAACCAAATCTGGGAATGACTTGAAAAAATTTTCATTGGTTGTAACCGACGCGCCGCTTTCCGAGGCCGATGTGTTAAATGCGAACCGTAAAAAGACTGGTTTCATGCAAATTGCTAAAATATTATCAACACGCAGTATATAAATATGCAAGAAAAAGTGTGGATCTTTTCCTATAGTGCAAAAGCGTACAACGGAGCGCGTACAAGAATTAAAGTTTTCACGACGTATGTGGATGAAATCTCGGGCAGTGTTAGAGGGAAGCCTCTAGAGGGACTTTAGAAAGCGACACCGCTCCAAAAAAGCTTACAACTCACTCTAGAGAAACACAACCCTGATGGAAACATGGCGTTCCAAGATTTGAGCAAATACTTTAACGATGAAAGACAAATTGGCCGCCATTGGTATCAGAAATCCACAGATACTGGCATATTGTTAAATTTCTGTAGCTTTGCACTATTCAAACATTAAAAAAGTCTCTATAGGAAATGTTTAATGCAACCATTAATTGGCAATGCTTTGATGTAGCCCTTAAGAAAAATAAAGAGATCTGCGCTAAAAATCAGCATATTACTGAGTAGTCTTCCAGTATTGTTAATAGGACAATGGATAAAAAAGTCAGAAACGATAAGGTTACAACAAAACCCCTAAAAAGAACAACATCTCAAAAAAATTAAAAATATCAAGGCAAATAAACTTAAACAGATGTTTTTTGTTCAATAGAGAGGAAACAACACTCAAATGTGTGCGAGTAAACTGAAAAAATTTTCTGATGTTCAAATCATTTTCACAACGAACAAAACAAAAATTGGTCACATTTCTGAATCATCTTTTGATTAAAATCCGAAATCGCATGTGGTATATAAAGTTACATGTAATGGATGCAAAACCATAAAAATGGCCAGACTAGCCAAATGTTATCACTAAAACTTTGGAAAATGAAAAGAAATTTTTCATGGTGGAACAACGCTAGTATGAATGTCATGGTACAGCGCATAATTTTGAGTGAGAGATTCTTGGTGCATATTGCGGGGTTGAACAACTAATGACAATAAAATCGATCTACGTCAAAAAGTTCAAACCGAAACTAAAAAGGCGCAACGCCTACGGGGGTGGAATTTGACATTAAATATTACTTCTAAAGAAAAAAACTGGGATATCTGATTTTCAAAAATATTTCTGATACATCCGAAATTGCAATAAATTCAGAAAAATGATTGAAAGTTTTTCGACGTATTAAAATTAGATGAAACGTTGTATACTCGAATTGTAATGCCTTTAATTGTAAAAAGTTTCAAAAACTCTTTCTTTTTTTACTCCTTCTTTTGAAATTGATAAACAGAGTGTTTGTAAAATCAATTTTAAGTGAACCTGGCGATGAACACCAGATCCAAGAATGTTCGTTTTTAAAATGTCAGTCGGTTGACATCTTTGATTTTTTGCAGCAAAAAGAGCCGTTTCAAAGCAATTGTCTACGTTACACGTCAAGGAAGCCTGGATATCGTTAAACTCTGAATAAAACCCGACAAAAAAGTTCGAAGCAAAGCAGTGAATTACATCAAGCAGACAAACCGGAATTGAAGACGTTGGATGTTATTTGGCGACACCAAAAAAACTTACGGGGCTTAGTGAGGAAGGGGAAGGATGAGCCCACGATGGACAAACTTCAACATTAGGCAACAGCAAAGCTAAACTCAAACAAAACGACTTGATACTATCTAACTCACATGACTGTAAATCAGGTAAACTTCGTCTAGATGACTACACTACTGCCATTTTGTTAGCTGGAGCTTTTGTTAGCTGGAGCTTTTAAGGAAAATAAAAATTTGAAAAAAAATTTAGAGAACATATGACCACATTAGAGAGGCTGACAACTAAAATTTTTGGGATTTTTTTCGCTGAAAAAGGCGATGGAAATCTTGTTATAACCAGACTTTGTGCTCAGTAAAATGTCAACGCTCAGTTTTAGGAGATTACTTGAGTCCATTATATAAGTCCCATCGAGAGCATTATTTCTTCTGACGTGAAAAGCCTAACTGAAAAATACAAGTCCTCGAAGCATTTGAAATGGACTTCAAGGTTTTGTATTCTAGAGCTCAGGCCCCAGAGATATCAAAACTGACCACGAAATCGCTCTTCAAGCCAGCCGTGACAAATCTCTTTTTCAAATCCAACGATAGAGGCTGCTTTCAGGATAGAAGCTTGGCAATGGGAGGATAACTGCTTGCAGAGTCTCTGGCAAACACTATCATAAAATCAATTGAACATTAGATAAGGTGAAAGAAAGACCTCCCATACGCTTAGTAAGAAGGAGCGTGGGGCGTAAAAGTAAAGTCAATTTTAGAGGAAAAATGTCGAATTTGAAAAATGCGAGAATTGGATCAAAGCAAATGTCAAAATATTGATAATCAATTCTTTCCGAAATTGAAGAACCTGGTGTGGTATTGCTCAAAATTCGCAACAAATAACAAAGTAAAGAGTGATCAGAATTTCCACTGTATGTGGTTGACCAGATAGCTTGCTTAGAAAGGTCAACAATCTTTACGGGAATACAAAATTCACATAGAAATCTATAAGCTAAAATGTTGAAGAACTTAGTTTTTAATAGCTGTACAGATTTTAAAAAAAACATATCAAGAATGGTGGAGCAAAATTAGGACAACAATGTGCCAGAATCTTTGATAATCAGAATTGAGCTATATTGAAAGAGCTTTTGTGATATTAGTCTGATTGCCAGAAAATTATCTAATAAAATAAAGAAATGGAAACAAAAAGACAGTTTAGCAAAAAGATATGTTGACGAAAAATTTGCACCTTAAGTCGTGAAGCAAATAGTTTGTTTAGAATTGTAAACAAACTTCACATGAAATTACAATTGAAAATGGAGAGGACAGAGAAAACAATTTTTGGTCATTTTTAGAATTGACCAAAAAGAGTTTATAGCTGTAAAGATGCCTAAAAATTACAGCGTTATTATGCCAGAAAAACCGATGATCAGCTCTTTGTGAAAACGAGTGAAAGACCTGGTGAGGTATTGCTCTAAATGCCTGAAAACTAACACATTACGTATTGATCCCGTAACAGAACGACAATTATTCGAAAGGAAGGTAGACGAAAAAATTTGAACTGTAAGTGGTAAGACAGATGATTTGCTTTGGAAGGTCATCAAACTTTAAAGGATGTTAAATTGCAAATTGAAAATAACATAAAAAAATGAATATGTAATAGTTTTAGGCTTGAACATTAGTTGAAATAGCTGTGAAGGTTCCGGGCAAAAAGTAAAAAGCAAAAAGTAAAAGCAATGAATCTGAACCGAATCCTAGCACGGGCCTTAATGAAACCTTGTCAGTAAATACAAAATTAAGAGCACAAGAAAAGATCTTTTTCCAGCTTTCTTGGCCATGAAAAAAATGGTAAAAAGCTGTTAAGATTTATAATCAACCGCAACTGAAGAAGGGCATTAATAATTTACAGCAGGCGGCATACAAACGAAAAGCAAACAACATTAATTTTTGCCCAGTCCCGTAAAAAAGTCAGCCTGAAATTTAACAGCGACCTGGAGAAAAAAATTGTTAAATGTCGAAAACATTAATTACACGTAAACTTCGAAAATGCTTACCGTCCCTGAAGTAATATTTTCAAAGTAAATTGAAATTTCAGTTGGTTTTTTCAATCAGTTGTTTTGGAAGTAATTCCACCTATGTTGTCCGAAACTGTCTATATTTGACCAAGTAAAATTTAGAGCATCAAAAACTGATTCATCAAGTGGTCAGCAGGTTGTGTAATGGCTTTGAGTGCTGGCGGCCTCTGCTTATAATTTAATAAGTCTAAGCCAAGATACGGAATGATTTCTAACAATAGAAGCATCCACAATAGTAGCCTTAAGCCACAATTGAACACGCGGGACAAACATAAGATACGGAAATAAGGCATTGTAGTATGTAGAGCAGAAAGCATGTTCTGTCTAAGGTTTTGTATTTAGAAAATCATTATAATTGAATCAGCTAGGAAAAGCACAATTTTTTATTGATTTCTTTAATAGGAAAACTAGTCTGAATTGCTTCTATAGCTATAGCTTTTACTACAGGTTTTTGATCAATGTAACGCAATCTTGTTTTCTTCCCACCATGAGCAGAGGTATCCATGTTTTGCTGCATTTCCAGATTGCATCTATTTAGAAAAATATCATTTAATTGTCAGCATAGTTGTAATTCACGTGAATGGACCTTTTCTGTGAAGTCGTGTATGAAACTAAAAAAAGGACTGGTTCGAGAATCAAAACATATGTTGCACCACTATTCAAGTACAGCCATTTGTATATTTTGTATCTGACGTGAACTCCTAGAGAGATATTTGATCAGAAGTTTTAGTAGACTTCTTCATAATCAAAAGGTTTCATTTTTTGCTTTTAATTGCTTTTAATGAAAATTAACAACCGAAGCTGACAAGAAACAGTTCTTTTGAGTTCCGGTTTTGACTAAAACCTAGCTCTCCATTTTTTTGCACTAATGGTAGCTCAATTGCCATTTAAAGACATTTGCTTTGGAAAAAATTCTGTAACAAATTTTCACTATGTCTCCAAATCCTCTTTTAAATATAGAAAAACCCCTGATGTAGTCACCTTGTACAAACTGTTTCCCTTCTACCAGCTAGTCGAAGACACCTAGGAAGCAACTTGAAACTCTCAGATGGCCAAATTTCTTCAATAGTTCATCCTCTGGCACTCGATTGATCAGCCTGCAAAACTCTGTGTACAACGGAACCACCTCCTACGACGGAACCACCTCCTCTGTGTACAACCGAACCACCTCCTCCGACGGTGGAGGTATGTAGACATTAACCAAAATTGATATAATTCTTTCACAGATAACTGTACAGCAACAACAAAAGAGAATGTTTCCAGTCTACGGCTTCTAAATCACAGTTAGAACGTGACGCAATCAGAAATCCTTCATATTCTCCAACTTCCCGGTCGCTAAGTGATATTATTTGATAACAGGCACCAAGATAAATTTCAGATTTATTTATTTCCCCAGAGAGCCAGGATTCAGTAAGGAAGACAAAATTTGCATCCGAGGTCCAAGCTAACTTCAAAAAATCGGGACGTCTGTCAAAGCTTCTGGCTGATTGGCAATTAGGAAGCAAACAAATTTGGCTTTCCGGTCACGAAGCTATCCCCTTGACAGGGACAATATTGCCCTTATAGTACAATTTAAGCTCTTTGATTCTGGTATGAGATTTATTTTTACATTCCCAATGAATCATGTTGTACCGTTTTTGAAGAGTTTTCATTTCGATCCAGCCGTTAGTTGAATCCCCATTTTCGGTTACACCAGTAACTTTAAATTTCATACTATTGTCTCTCTATATCGATTCATGTTGCCATTGTTTTTGTTAACATTTAGTGGAGACCGGGGTACAGCTACAGAATTAGTTTCCATTTCAGCAACTTTTTCAATGGCCTTTGGTATTGCATTTTCGAGCACAGTGGAAACTTTATTTTCGACTGATTCAAAAACAGAGGTCAATTTAGCATCAGTGGTGGAAATATTGCTGCTTATGCATATATCGCAAAGACAAACACATCTTCTGGATACACCAAGCCATTTTACTTCATCGATTTTCAGAGAAACACAAAATCCGTGACACCATTTGACACACTTTTTGTAACAATTTGCCGTCATATCATCATTTTTCACTGTCTTCTTGCAAGTAGGACATTTCGGCTTACTTTTCTTTGTCATAGCATTCATTAAAATGAAACATTTAATAAGTTTATAACAACAATTAGGCTAATGCTCTGAAGCTCTAATCTTTTGAAGCTCGAATCCTTAGAAGAAAAGACTTTTGGTAAACTAGCTGTCCTGCTGAGGCTACTGAATTGTATAATGGTGGGGTTTGTGTCCATGACGGGGAACATTGAGTCAAGAACTACCATCTTTTTTTCAGAAGCATTTCTATTTATTAAATCACCTTTGAAAGGATGGAAGAAAATAAATTCCATCATTGCCGCGTTTTTTGATTTTCTCTACCTGCTGTTTGCTAGAAAACGTCAAAAGTTGTTTTAAGTTTAAAGTAAAATACGGCGAAAGTATTTAAGCGTAAAATAACCGTTCTTGTCTTTTTCTTCTTTTAAATTCTGAAGCGTTTTCAGCTCCTGGGTCTGTATTTTGCACTGAATTTGAGCAATGTCTAATTTTTGGTTGGATTTAAAGTTAATAGATTTCTATTAAGATTTTGTTAAATCTTTCTGTTGGAAAAAAGTATGAATTATTGAAAGAATTAGTCGTAGATAACATGCCACTAGAAGGAATGGATTTGTAGAAATGAAGTAGTAGAAATATTTTGAATTGCTGAAGGAGAAGATTTAGAAGGAAAGAAGAATGGAACTGATCGTTAGAATCATTACTGTTTTGGGGTAACTGCTCGACCTACATCCAAACACCTGAAATATATTGCAGTTGAGGATAGTGATCAATGTTAGAGTTCACGATGATATTGGTTGCATTTTGTCGTACTCTTTACATAATTTTGAAACAACAGTTTTTTTTATTTTACCAACACGACAGTCGACCTGGTTTTCATATATTTTACACTACTTAAATTGATAATCACATTACTGAAATCAAATCAACTCTTATCACCAACTCCAACTGCATAATTGATTTGTAAGCCAAAATTTAACTGAATTTTGCCTTTTAAACATTACAAACAAATTTGATGCTATCCGGACGACAAAATGACGGACATTACAGCAATGGCTAAGGCCATTATGACTTCTCTTCAAACAGGCGTCACAGGAACAGGTTTAGGACAAAATATTGTTCTCAATACATTCTCTGGTGGCGGAACAGAAGATTTTCGAACCTTCAATGATAGATCAGAAGCTCAGTGTCTTTTGCGCAAGTACCGAACGACGCTAAATAGGATTACCTCAAACTGTATTTGACAGGTGGCGAGTTATCTTTCGTCTTGAAAGTTCCCACAACAGACGGAGACACATTTGACAAAACAATCCAAGCTCTCGAAAACTGATATCTAAAAGCAATCGGAATAGAATTATTCAAACTGAACTATCAAGAAAGAAAATTCAATTTATCAAGAGAGATCCCTGAACATTATTTAACAGATCTAACAAGATCTGCGAATTTAGCACTTCCAAATCCAACAGGCGGAGATAGATCACAGGAGGAAACCAGACAAATACGTGATGCATTCATAAGTGGCTTCTACCTCCAGGAGGTTAGCGCTGAAAATCTATCTACCAGATGAGGAAGCGGCAAGTACAGCCTTTAACGCACTTTCGTTTAATGAGACAACAATTTCAATGACGAAAGCACTTCATTTGGTTGCTGCTGCCAGTAGCGCAATAACAAAAACGCTGACAGAAATCGGAAGAAATATGCAGAGATTCTCGAGGGGCATTAACAAGCCAAGGCCAAATAGGGGCATCATGCGTTCAAGGGGAAATTCCAACAACAACAACTATGGCGGCCAAAACCGACCGCACCATTTTCTAACCAGCCGCACCAGAAGAGAAGAAGTTGGACTAATTGCGGACAACCGTCACAACGTTTTCAAAACTCCTTCCGAGGAAGAGTTAACCTGTTTTGTAACTGCTGTGGACAACCAGGACACAAAAATAATGACTGCTGATTTTGACTGTTACCAGAACGTGGGACAAACATCCTGTTCAACTGATACGACTTCAAAAAACTGAAGAACCACAATATCTAGCGGCTATTGTCCTAGCATGTAAAACTAGCAAAGTTTTTTTGGTAGCAACTTTTCTATGTTCCGCTTATTTTTGTTATTTTCCACATTAACGCTTTATTAGATACGGGACCATTTTCAAGTGCATTGCCAATTAAATTCTCCAACTTGATACTGAAGAACAAGGAGCTGAAATTTGGTGGGGTTTGTGTCCATGATGAGGAGCATTGATTCAAGAACTACCAACTTTTCTTCAGAAGCATTTTTATTTAATTACCCTCCTTTGAAAGAATGGAAGAAAATAAATTACATCATTGTCAAGTTTTTTGATGTTCTCTCTCTGCTATTTGCTAGAAAGTGGCGAAAGGTATTTTAAGTTTATAGTAGAAAACGGTGAAAGTATTTTAAGCGTGAAAATAACCGTTCTTGTTTTTTTCTTCTCTTAAATTCCGAAGCTTTTTCAGCTCCTGGGTCTGTATTTTTCACCGAATTTGAGTTATGTCTAATCTTTGGTTGGATTTAAAATTAATAGATTTCTATTAAGATTTAGTTAAATCTTATTGATGGAAAAAAGTATGAATCATTGAATGAAATAGTCCTAGATAACCTACCGAAGAAGAAGTAACCTGTTTTCTAACTGCTGTGGACAACCAGGACACAAAAATAATGACTGCTGATTTTGACTGTTACCAGAACGTGGGAAAAACATCCCGTTCAGCAGATACGACTTCAAAAAACTGAAAAACTACTTTATCTAACGGCTATTGTCCTTGCCTGTAAAACTAGCAAAATTTCTTTGGTAGCAGAGCAATTTTTCTATGTTCCGCTTATTTTTGATACTTTAACGCTGTATTAAATACGGGAGCATTTTCAAGTGCATTGCCAATTAAAGTCTCCAACTTGATACTTAAGAACAATGAGCTGGGATTTGGTGGTACTTGTGCCCATGATGGAGAGCATTGAGTCAAGAACTACCAACTTTTCTTCCGAAGCTTTTTTATTTAATTACCCTCCTTTGAAAGGATGGAAGAAAATAAATTACATCATTGTCAAGTTTTTTGATGTTCTCTCTCTGCTATTTGCTAGAAAGTGGCGAAAGGTATTTTAAGTTTATAGTAGAAAACGGTGAAAGTATTTTAAGCGTGAAAATAACCGTTCTTGTTTTTTTCTTCTCTTAAATTCCGAAGCTTTTTCAGCTCCTGGGTCTGTATTTTTCACCGAATTTGAGTAATGTCTAATCTTTGGTTGGATTTAAAGTTAATAGATTTCTATTAAGATTTAGTTAAATCTTATTGATGGAAAAAAGTATGAATCATTGAATGAAATAGTCCTAGATAACCTACCGAAGAAGAAGTAACCTGTTTTCTAACTGCTGTGGACAACCAGGACACAAAAATAATGACTGCTGATTTTGACTGTTACCAGAACGGGGGAAAAACATCCCGTTCAGCAGATACGACTTCAAAAAACTGAAAAACTACTTTATCTAACGGCTATTGTCCTAGCCTGTAAAACTAGCAAAATTTCTTTGGTAGCAGAGCAATTTTTCTATGTTCCGCTTATTTTTGATACTTTCCACATTAACGCTTTATTAAATACGGGAGCATTTTCAAGTGCATTGCCAATTAAAGTCTCCAACTTGATACTTAAGAACAATGAGCTGGGATTTGGTGGTACTTGTGCCCATGACGGAGAGCATTGAGTCAAGAACTACCAACTTTTCTTCCGAAGCTTTTTTATTTAATTACCCTCCTTTGAAGGGATGGAAGAAAATAAATTACATCATTGTCAAGTTTTCTGATGTTCTCTCTCTGCTATTTGCTAGAAAGTGGCGAAAGGTATTTTAAGTTTATAGTAGAAAACGGTGAAAGTATTTTAAGCGTGAAAATAACCGTTCTTGTTTTTTTCTTCTCTTAAATTCCGAAGCTTTTTCAGCTCTTGGGTCTGTATTTTTCACCGAATTTGAGTAATGTCTAATCTTTGGTGGGATTTAAAGTTAATAGATTTCTATTGAGATTTAGTTAAATCTTATTGATGGAAAAAAGTATGAATCATTGAATGAAATAGTCCTAGATAACCTACCGAAGAAGAAGTAACCTGTTTTCTAACTGCTGTGGACAACCAGGACACAAAAATAATGACTGCTGATTTTGACTGTTACCAGAACGGGGGAAAAACATCCCGTTCAGCAGATACGACTTCAAAAAACTGAAAAACTACTTTATCTAACGGCTATTGTCCTAGCCTGTAAAACTAGCAAAATTTCTTTGGTAGCAGAGCAATTTTTCTATGTTCCGCTTATTTTTGATACTTTCCACATTAACGCTTTATTAAATACGGGAGCATTTTCAAGTGCACTGCCAATTAAAGTCTCCAACTTGATACTTAAGAACAATGAGCTGGGATTTGGTGGTACTTGTGCCCATGATGGAGAGCATTGAGTCAAGAACTACCAACTTTTCTTCCGAAGCTTTTTTATTTAATTACCCTCCTTTGAAAGGATGGAAGAAAATAAATTACATCATTGTCAAGTTTTTTGATGTTCTCTCTCTCTGCTATTTGCTAGAAAGTGGCGAAAGGTATTTTAAGTTTATAGTAGAAAACGGTGAAAGTATTTTAAGCGTGAAAATAACCGTTCTTGTTTTTTTCTTCTCTTAAATTCCGAAGCTTTTTCAGCTCCTGGGTCTGTATTTTTCACCGAATTTGAGTAATGTCTTATCTTTGGTTGGATTTAAAGTTAATAGATTTCTATTAAGATTCAGTTAAATCTTATTGATGGAAAAAAGTATGAATCATTGAATGAAATAGTCCTAGATAACCTACCGAAGAAGAAGTAACCTGTTTTCTAACCGCTGTGATCAACCAGGACACAAAAATAATGACTGCTGATTTTGACTGTTACCAGAACGTGGGAAAAACATCCCGTTCAGCAGATACGACTTCAAAAAACTGAAAAACCACATTATCTAACGGCTGTTGTCGTGACATGTAAAACTAGCAAAATCTCTTTGGTAGCAGAGCAACTGTTCTATGCTCCTCTTATTTTTGATACTTTCCACATTAACGCTTTATTAGATACGGGCGCATTTTCAAGTGCATTGCCAAGTAAACTCTCCAACTTGATACTGAAAAACAACGAGCCAAGCAATCCTCAAAACGTCAAAAGTATTTCCCGGATCATTAAAAGTGGCAGATGGTAGAAGTTTTGTGTTGAAAGGTGCGTTCAAGTTCAAATAACCATCGGGTGTTTTCGTTTTCAATTTACTGAAGAATTCCTAATTTCGTAAAATCTGTTTTCAACGTTACTCGGCGTTCCAATTTTTCGCAGAAACAATATTGTAATATATCTTTTCAAGGGTCTTCATTATTAACCTAACTATCTTATTGGCCCTTATAGTACAATTTAAGTTTTTTGATTCTGAAATTAGATTTATTTTACTTTCCCAATGTATCATGTTGTACCGTTTTTAAAGAGTTTTCTTTTCGATTTCAAGTTCGGACGAGGAAAGAAACTTCTTGAGATAAACCGGATGTTTGTTGTCCTGCAATTTGAAACATCGTGCAAAAGATCTAGACAATAAATGGGGATTCTCACAAGTAATTAAGAGTGGTCTACATTTACGACGTTCACCACTCTGTGACATTGATTTGCCAAGCCGTCTAAAAGAGACAACATTACCGTCGACTTTAGATCCAATGCGATCCAAAATATCATCTATTTTTGCAATGTAATCGTCAATACGGCCGTTAGTTGATTCCCCACTTTCGGGTATAGCAGTAACAATAAACTTCATACTATTGTCTCTATATCAATGAATGGTGCCAACAATTAGGCTAATCCTCTGAAGCTCTAATCCTTTGAAGCGCGAATCCTTTGAAGAATAGACTTTTGGTAAACTAGCCGTCCTACTGAAGCTACTGAACTGTTTAATGGTGGGATTTGTGTCCATGATAGAGAGCGTTGAGTCAAGAACTGCCATTTTTTTCAGAAGCATTTTTTTGTAAAAACCCTCCTTTGAAAGGATGGAAGAAAATATCTTCCATGGTTGCCAAGTTTTTTTAATGTTCTCTCCCTGCTATTTGCTAGAAAACGGCGAAAATTAATTTAATTTTAAAATAGAATACGGCGAAAGTATACCAAGCGTAAAAATAACCGTTCTTGTATTTTCTTCGTTTAAATTCTGAAGCGTTTTCAGCTACTGGGTCTGTATTTTTCACCAAATTTGAATAATTTCTAATCTTTGTTTGGAGTTATTGTTAATAGATTGTAATTTGATTTAGTTAAATCTTATTGGTGGAAAAAGTATGAATTATTGAAAGAATTAGTCGTAGATAACTTGCCATTAGAAGGAATGGATTTGTAGAAGTGAAGTATAGAAATATTTTGAATTGTTGAAGGAAAAGATTTAGAAGGAATAAAGAATAGACCTGATTGTTAGAATCATTATTGTTTTAGGATAACTGCTAGAACTACATCCCAACACCTGAAATGTATTGCAGTTGAAGATAATGATCAAAGTTAGAGTTCACGATGATATTGGTTGCATTTTGTCGTACTCTATACATAATTTTGAAACAACAATTTTTATATTTTACCAACACGACAGCCGACCTGGTTTTCATATATTTTACACTACTTAAATTGATAACAACATTACTGAAATCAAATCGACCCTTATCACCAACTCCAACTGCATAATTGATTTGGAAGCACAAATTTAATTGAATTCTGCCTTTTAAACATTACAAACAAATTTGATGCCATCCAGACGACAAAATGACAGACATTACAGCAATGGCTAAGGCCATTATGACTGCTTTTCAAACAGGCGTCACAGGAAGAAATTCAGGACAAAATTTTGTTCTCAATACATTCTTTGGTGGCGAAACAGAAGATTTTCGAACCTTCAATGATAGATCAGAAGCTCAGTGTCTTTTGCGCAAGTACCGAACGACGCTAAATAGGATTACCTCAAACTGTATTTGACAGAGGGCGAGTTATCTTTCGTCTTGAGAGTTCCCACAACAGACGCATACATATTTGACAAAACAATCCATACACTCGAAAACTGATATCTAAAAGCAATCGGAATAGAATTATTCAAACTGAAATATCAAGAAAGAAAAATCCATTTCTCAAGAGAGACCCCAGAAGATTATTTAACAGATCTCTTAAGATTGGCAAATTTAGCTTTTCTAAATCCAAGAGGCAGAGAGAGATCACAGGAGAGAACCAGACGATTACGTGACGAATTCATAAGTGGTTTTTTCCCAACTAAGGCTTAAATTGTTGATGGAGCCAGATAAAAGAACATTTCTAGACCTTTCAACTTTTGTCTTTAGTAGGTTAGCGTTGAAAGGCAATCTACCGGACAAAGAAGCGGCAAGTACAACCTTTAATGCACTTTCATTTAATGAGACAACAATTTCAAAGACGGAAGCACTTAATTTGGTTGCTGCTACCAGTCGCGAATTGATAAAAACAATGACAGAACTCGGAAATAATATGCAGAGATTATTAATAATCATATTGATAATTATTGATAATAATATGCCAAGGCCAAACAGGGGCATCATGCGTTCAAGGGGAAATTCCAACAACAACAACTATGGCGGCCAAAACCGACCGCACCATTTTCTAACCAGCCGCACCAGAATAGAGGAGGTAACCTGTTTTGTAACTGCTGTGGACAACCAGGACACAAAAATAATGACTGCTGATTTTGACTGTTACCAGAACGTGGGAGAAACATCCCGTTCAGCAGATACGGCTTCAAAAAACTAAAAAAACACATTATCTAGCGGCTATTGTCCTAGCATGTCAAACTAGCAAAATTTCTTTGGTAGCAGAGCAACTTTTCTATGTTCCGCTGAATTTTGATACTTTCCACATTAACGCTTTATTAGATACGGGCGCATTTTCAAGTGCATTGCCAATTAAACTCTCCAACTTGATATTGAAGAACAAGGGGCCAAGCAATATCCTCAAATCGTCACAAGTTTTTCCCCAATCAACAAAAGTGGCAGACGGTAGAATTATTCTTGTTGAAAGGTGCGTTCAAGTTCAAATAACCATCGGGTGCTTTCAATTTACACAAGAATTCCTAATTTTGAAAAATATGTTTTCAACAAAACTCGGCCTTCCTATCTTTCGCAAGAACAAAATTCTAATACATCTTTTTAGAGGTCTTCATTATTTACCGAACCTAAAAACCTCATTGGCCTGGTCGACAAAGTACGATAGAAAACTATCGAAACCACAAATTTTACATACAGTCTCAAGAAATTACAATGCATCCGAATCAACAAGAAAATATTAAATGTCAATTGATTAACCCAGACAAAGCTTTTGAATATGTATCAGGATTGATAGAACCTTCATTTCAATTTGAAATTAAGTCAGGCTTTTGAATAATGTTTTTTTAGTAAATTGGATCTAACTTTTTAGAAATTATATTGGAATTTTGAATCAATCCAACAAAATCAGAATTACAGCAAAGTCAAAAGTAGCAAAAGTTGAAGTTTTAACCTCAAAACAAGCGTGATTTATTAAACCAATTCACCCCTCACTTTGTAATTTGGTTTAAAAAAATGAACAGGATTTTATCTATCCTAAATGAGCTCAACATTTGCGTCAAAAAAAAAATTTCACGAAGGGTCTGATGGCTTTTGGTTTCCGCAAACTGAAAATTGTAAAGACGCCTCAAAGCCTATCGGAGTAGAAAACAAAGTTTATGAGTCTCTAACGAGTATTAAGGAAGAATAAATGCTTGATCCAACCATTAATGATGCTAAACGGAAACAATTTTTCAGCAAATTTAATTAGGATTAGTCAATACCAATACCAGTCAGAAGAAAAAAATGGAAGAACTGCTGCTTAACTTTCATTAAATTTTTGCACGACACCGATTAGATTTAGGGAAAAATACCGAAAATTCAGTCAAAGTGACACCTGAGCATAACTGTCTGGTATATTCTCCAAAAAATTATGATATCATAACAACGTCAACATTTTCGAAGTATTCGTCACCGATTTTCGCCCAACGACAGTCAAGTAGAAAACTACGAAATCTGATTGATCTTAGAAAAGTAAACCATTTACTTAGACATGGCTACTCGAATCATAAATTTCCTATTCCCACAATGTGTGATGCCAGTGTGCTCACTTGGCAAATAAACCAATAGCAAAATTGGATTGCAGCCAAGCGTATTTTTCGATGCAAATGGCAGATGAGTTGAGTATTCAATTTCTCGCATTTAATTTTGGAGTGCGTATATTCTTCTTTAAAGCGACTTGCGCTTCCTTAAAGCGACTTGCGCATGGCTTAAGCAGATCGCCTAAAGCCTTCAGTGCTTGTGTAGACAAACACACAAAAACTTTCATGCATGTGTTGCAAGCTATAGATGCATTGTTTGTTCAATGATTTTGGATCAGCAGCAATCGATTGAGATGCACTTATTGAAAACTTGGAACACATTTTTGTTAAAACGGAAAACCTCAGATTCAAATTGAAAAAAAGCGATTTTGGAATGCCAGAAATTATATTTCTTGATCATACAAATACAGCAGATTGTATCAAAACTATTAAAGACAAGCTAGTAAAATTGCTGAAAACAGTAAAATTGCCAAAATCTGTAAAGCAAACAAAAAAATTAATTGGATTTCTGCAGTGCTTTCAAAAATTTTTTCCAAACTTGGCTGAAAAACTGCAATCATTCGTTAGGCTACTACGAAAACAAAACACATTCATTTTAACTTCAGACTGTAACAAAACTCTTGAAAAAGCTGAAAGAAGATCTAGAAAAAATATGTTCATTGTCCTTAATGATGGCAAAAACCATACTGCCATTTTTTCATCTTGTGTGATGCAAGTTTCTATGCAGCAGGTTTTGTATTACTAATTGAAGTTTACTCTTTTTCCAATTATACCACAACAAAATCTTACGCATCAGTAGCCTGTGGTTCCCATTTATTCTCTCTAGCACAGTTGAAACTTTCAATCTATGTCAAGGAATTTCTTAGTGTACAGTATGCTTTTGAAACATTTGAACATTGCATATGGGGAGTCTCAAACAAACCGATCATTGTCTTAACAGGCAACAAAAGTGTAACACATTTCTTTCAAGCATAACGGCTAACAGGCAGACTTTGGAAGGCTGCTGACTACATGCTTTTATTCAACATTGTAATAGGCCATATTGCAGGCATAACAAATGCAGCTGCGTATTTGTTGTCTCGAGTACATATAAACACGGCAACAAAAAGCAAAATGAAGCTACAAGGTCAAATACCACTGCACAAAATCCAAATTGAGGTTTAATCAATTACACCAGACAATTCAATAATGTCAGTATATACTACTGAAGAAATTGCGCCAGAACATACTCACCACAAAAGTCCAGAAGTCATAATTACGAATGCGGAAATCGAAATAGAAGCAGAAAATACAGAGCTGAATTCATTGCATTATAATCAAATATGTGAAGTTTTGGAAAAACCCGCTGGATAAATTAGACTTGAGTGAAAGCCAATTACCATTGAGTGTTGGGAAAGAAGAACGCAATGAACCGAACATAGTGAAAGTAAAAACCTGGATATCAAATAAATTTACACCGGAAACGACGTATTCATCGTATGACTTGATGAAATACCATAAGCGCCTTAGCCAACTAAACCTAGAACATGGTACACTGTTTAGAAAGTTCTTTATCATACAGGAAAAAATTACTATAAAAAGTTACTGTACCTTTTTCAGAACTGTAAAATGAAAGGACACTTGAAAAAACAAAAAACAGTACTTGAATTCTACAGAAAGTACGATTTTCTTGGCTTCATTGATTTTCTAGTAGTGTTTATTAATAATTGTTTAAGGTGTGCACAAGCTAAATCCCCCAGCACAAATAACTAACACCACCACTAAATCCAATTAGTTCTACCAGCTGTCATGCTCAAAGTAGACATTATGGGAAAGTTACCACATAGTGGCGGATTTTCCTATATTTTGTCTGGAAAGGACGTTTTTACACGATACTTTTTTGCGCAACTACTCACTTCATTATCAACGTAAACGGTAGCAAAGATTCTTGTACAATGGTACAGTTGATGCTCATATATACCACTTTAAATAGTCACTGATCAAGATTCGCAATTTTTTTCAAAATTACTCCATGAACTCGCAAACATTTTACAAATAAAGCTTGAGCATACTACAATAAAGCACGCGCAAACAATTGGCTTAGTTGAGCGATCTTATTGACCAATGAAGCGCTATTTAAGAATATATTAAAATTAATTACAACACGATTGTCATAGGCACAAAGACTTAGCAATTTTCCTACACAATACTAGCTACCATACAATTATTGGTTGCCCACCAACGCTACTTTTTCATGGTTGAATTCCAATGAACCCTATAGATATAAGATCTAATAACAGAACATTGTATCATCGCAGTAGCAGGTATGACTACAAATCTGATTTATAAAGCAAATTGACAGCAGTTTTGGGCATACAAAAGAATTACTCGTGAAATCTTTCAACTAATATAAGAATACTATGATAGAAGAACAGCTGCCGCGCCACAGAAATTAAATTAACATTGTGTCATGCTGAGCCCAAAACTGTCTAACGAGCACAATAAATATAGCAATCGACAATCTAAATGGAATTGACTATATCGAATTGAGAAATTTTTTTCCAGAAGCAATTACGTTGTCAAAAAAAATAATAGAAACCAGAAGCAAATAGTCCACGGAGTCAAATAAAAACCTATCACGAAACAGTACGAAATTAAAGACCTTGCTAATTTTGACAGTAAACAATTTACTCTAGATTTTCTAGTGCCTAAATCTTTACGAGAACCCAAAGTTTTAGACAGTAGTTTAGAAGAAATGCTTTTGATTCCAAGGGATTTAAATAGAGTAACAAAAGTAGATACAGAAAAAACAAAATCAAAACTGAATGATCAACCAACAGAAAATGCTCCAGAAAAGAGAACGGCTGATTCAAGCTTCTCTAATTGCCAAACACAATCAAGTGCTGACTCATCAAATTCGATTTTTAAATTGCCGGAATGAATTAGAAATCCAGTACATTCAACATCAATTTCAGACATTCTAAATCCAGAACCCGACAGTACCAGAACAACAGCACCACTACCTGAACCAAAAGCACCAGTATCAAATTTAGACAAAACAATAGCATATCAAAAGGCTGAAAGAGCGGCACAATCAAGTAGTATTGACTCAACTTCACTTTCAACGGATCAAAAACCAGTTCAACAAACTGTAACAGTGCAAGCTAAACAACAATCTCCGCAAGTTTCCAACATGGTTTCACGATATGGTTGAATCAGGAAGTAGACTCAGCACTTTCAATCTAGTTAGAGATTTTTCTGCCATATTTATATTCTACTTTATTTACTAAATTAATTCTTCCATAAAACAACGCATTGATATTAGAGTGTGTTTATGTTCCTTTAGAATATTTTCCTAATCTAAGTGTATTACACAACGATTGAGCAGTAACCACTCCCAAGTTGCCTCTGGTAAAACTGTACACTGCGCAAAGTAACTCAGAAAGAGTACATTGCACATGGCTCCTGGAATGAGAACAAATGAAAATCTTTATCCCTGTTTATTCATGTTTGTAACAAAATTATCATTAGTAAAATCCACAAAAATGCAATTATTTCAGGTAACAACAAAAAATTGAAAAATCGTCTGCATACGGTTGTAGCTTAGGTTCCTGTGCATCAACTGAACCCCTACTCATCAACAAGTTTTTTATTTGTTAGAAGCGTAAATTACAATATTTTATGAAAACGTACTTTTATTGGGCATTTTAATTATTTGGCTGCCGTTGAATTTCAACTCCAGCCCGACATGTTTGATATGCATTCCAGAGACTTGTTACGTTGAAGAAATAATTTGAATGCAGTTCGTTCACTGCTGTACATTCTCTGCCAACACCACAGTCAATCCCAACTGAAGGCTTTATAAATAATACAAACCATTTCTTATAACTATATTCCTATATTCCCTAACTTATTTTTACCTAAATTGTATTATACCTATATCCTCATTTCGGTTTTCTTCATATTTTCCTTTCTGACCACGCAAGAAAAAAACTCCGCTCACGAATTTTAATTGAACTAGCAGGACAACCGTGTTTACTTGCACTATTGGTCAAAACGATATTTTGCCCAGAAGAATAATAAAATTTTAAATGCTCCGTTATCCCACTGACTATTCAAAGTTGTTTAGCACAAAAACTTTTCCATTCAGCAGCTCCCTTTATGCCATGAATATTAATCAGACTTTTGAATGCATTGTTCTGTAGACCATTTCCATAACTGCTGAGTGTTTCTTGTGCGCGACTAACATCAACTATTATTCGTCTCCCCAACCCCAGACAAGTGAAGGACCAGTTCTGAAGGTCAAAAATGAATGCACGCATTAAGCATGCTGGGAGGGAAGAAAGAGTTGTTTGGAATGTAATAGTTCTGGGCATTTTTGTATTTACCCGGGCCACTCTTGAAAAATTAAAGGAAATTCTTAACACTTTAAGTTGCCTTTCCTGTAAAACACTTTGTTTGCCACGGTTACAATTTATAAACAACTTTTCACCAACAGGAGTATAAGAAGTTGAATTTTTCCCAACAGTTTCAACGTATCGATCTCTATAATACGGGCTAGATGGAAAAATTGCATCAAAATTAGTAAAGGTAACAACTCAGGAATAGAAAACGTACATAAATTTAACAAAGGAAAACTTGCAGGAAATGAAAGTTCGTTCAAATCAGAATCAGGACAGGAATGAGTTTGGTAAATTCGTGGTTCACGACAAATGTTTATTACAGTTGAAGGCGGGGTATGGTAATTATGAACAATTTTTCGAATTTGATTCGAGTTACTAATATTTTCAACATCGCCTAAAAAGGTATTATCAATTTTGAACAAATTATGGTTTGTTATTGCAACGGGTAACTTCCTCCAGCTGTTTTTTAATAAAGGATTAAAAACTTGATTGTTGAACTCCCTCATAACATCAACCTATTTGAAGCGCTCTGAAGATTGATAATTGGCACAGGTTTCCAGCCAATAGATTTTAAAGTCGAACCATTATAGACGGTGTTCTTAAAAAATTCACTTTCTTCGTATAATGATAATGAAAAGCTTCGTGTTTTTTGCATGATTCATCTTTTAAAAAATTTTATCTATCATTAAATTACGAAGGAGGAATGTTTCACTTGTTTACCTTTTAATCGTCAAAAACTGAGTAACACCGAAAAATTAAATTTTGGGTTTACTGAGCAAAAGTACAAGAAGAGAGCATCAATTAAGCATGGCCAGCAGCATACACAGAATAGACAGTCCAGAGAGAACAACCACCAACACTGTATAAAAGAACACTCCACATGGTCTGAAACGTAGGAATACTCAACACTATCCGAGGTTAAGACAACCACCCAGACTCTAAGAATATGGTTGGATCTCTGCAACACAAAACTTTTGTTTCAAAGTCTACATTGTGCTCATTACAGGCCGAAGCCAACATAAAGAGAAACACAAAGAAGCCAAACGTACTTACCATTAAGGATGAGTTAAAATTGATTTATACTTTACGTTACAACAGAAGTAACTGAAAACAAAAAAACTTCATTTTCCAGAACATTGCTAAAAATCCGCAAAACATATATAAAAAGTTATATGTTGAAAGGTGAGGTCTAAATTAGACCACCACTATTTTTAGAAATTTGCAATAACAATTAATAATTTTGAGCTATTAAACAATTATGTCGAAGCAGCAAAATTACACGCTACAGTTCAACTAAACGATTTTTGGCATGAGGAATGCAACGAATCAAGCCTAGATTTTTATGAAAAACAAAATTTTTACTGAAGAATATTTTTAGTGAAATATCTAGTTGCCTAAAAATGTTATTAGCAGAGCCCGCAGATGTTTTCTGGTGAGTCGGAATGTTTGAAAATATTCTTTTAAATTAAAATGTTTTGATGAAATCTCAATAGGTACCAATTATTCTTAGCTTAGTTTCCTAAGGATAAAAATCAAATCCTACCAAAAATCTGACATACTCTTGTAAAATGGTTTTGCTAAAAAATCTGAGTCTATTGGTGACAGTAAATATTTCATCGAGTTATGGCGAATATCAAAACAACGGCATAGAATTTGTTTATCAACCAAAATTTTATTTTCTGAAAAATTTACTAAAATTCCGTTCCCAAATTTTTGATTCCGTTCCCAAATTTAATGAAACAATTGACGAGCAAATTAAACATCTGACAGGTACCTTATCAACAGCTTGGAGCAAATACGACTTGTCCAAAATGTCAACGAATGAATCATCGCTGAACTTTGAATTGATTGCAAAACACGTTGAAAACCAGTTACAAGCAACCTAAATTGACATAAAAGAACTTCAAGGAGAACTTTTTGAAAGAATGGGATCAAGAACATCAGTTAGTAATTACTAACTTTATAGAAAAACAAAAGGAGCTGACTTGATAGCGTTTGGAGCATTGACTGCTTTATCAGCAGGGGCCGGCAATGCATGTAGCGGAGAATCAAATCACAGTCAAAAGGACATTGACTATGCCTTGCGTGAACTGGAAGAACATAAATATCGCTTAACCAAAATCAACTCGAATTTAAACAAAAATTTTTTCATAATTACATCGCAATTGAAAGATATACAAAAAACGCAATTATTTCTCATTGAAACGCATAAAAACAACCACAGTTTAATTTTAAACAATGCTATTAAATTGCTAAATGTAAATACGAGACGCTTAATTGCATGTAATCAGTATTTATACGAACGAGATGAGCTGCTACAAGTGCATACAAGTTTAGCAGCTTCACTGCTCGCAATTAACAAAGACATTACGGCTTAAAATTTGGCGGTTTACGCCTAGAGACTCAATTTACTGAATTCTGTTATGTCAATGGTTAACAAAGTTATACCGATGTCTCTACCACCGCAATCATGCTATTTGAAATTCTTCATAGAGTAGCTTTAACTCAAATTCAGACAGATAGATTAACACTTACTATTCCAACCAACCAAATTCTTACGTATTACGAGACAAAGAGCTTGACAGTTGTAGTTGTAGTCACTTCAGGAATGTTTTTCACATTGACAGTGCCCTTTGCATCTGGATCGACATCTCTCAACTTATATAGAGAAACTCTAGTACCAATGCCAAACGGAGTTGAAGATGTTTACGCTTCTTAATATGAGTTGGAATCAATTTATATTGCAATATCTGAATCTACAAACAGCATAGCATTACTCTCACAACCACAAAATGACACTTGTGTGGGCTCCAGTAGCCCTTTTGTATGCATGAATTAATTCTGATTGGAAACCTCGGAAAATACGTGTCTTGGTTCACTACTAATTGGCAATCAGTTTGCAGCATTACAGAATTGTTATATCTTCACGGTCGAACTTCCAATTAAAAAAAGCAAAAAAATTGGTAACGGTAAATGGCTGATAACATCCTCCAGTTAAAATTTTCATCTTTCTCTCAGTGATTTCGAAAATATGGACCATCTTAAATGAACAAAACTTCCTGGGTGTCATGTATGTGTGTTAGAATTAAAATGCGGAGCAGAAACAGAGACTAGCTCAATGGAAGTGAGAACGAATATGTTTTCTTGCAAAAAAGACAGCGCAACCAAGATTGACATCAAACTAGCTGATCCAATACAGCATTTTTTCAGTAAGCTACGAGCTTTAGCGGAACTCCCACACTTCTCATCAATGTCTGAATCTCTCAAACAAATTACAGAACAAGTACAAAAAAAATGTTTCTATTGCCTGAATTTCAAAGAAAATCACTCGATTAATTAGACGAGATTTCAGAATCTATTATTCCCAACATTAAAAACATGAGACCAAGCATTCAGACGAATTTCGAGAAGCGGGAACTTGGAAAATGTTAAGGACGATTGAATTTTGTACTTTTTGTATTTTCTTATTCTTGAATTTTGGAGTAACATATGTTTTACAATGTTGTCGTCAACAATATGCTATAGTTATTACATCAGTGGTTGCTGAAAAGAGAATTAAATCAGAATCAATGTTGGCTGTGTCTGCAACAGATTATCAGTATCTACAATTAAATCGTATAAGTAAGACTGCAAACAACAATATTGTTTTGAGTGAGCAACAGTTGATACAACACTTCGAACTTCCGAATCAAGAGTGCTTCAATAGATATAGACAATAAGCAATTTTTCTGCAAACAAATTGCGCGAAATAAAAACACCCCTTTCAAAAAAGTATAACTTAAAACTGGATACTCATTGGATGCAAGACTTCAGTATGCCAACCATAAACCCAAAAGCCGTCCTGTTGATTTGGTTTTTAAAATTTTCAAAGAATCATTGCTCAATGCATTAAAGCTAAGTAGTATAAACTTTAATATTAAAAGAGCGCAGAATAGTGTCTAAACTTTGCTTGGATTTTAAGGTAAGCCATTTCTATTTAGATTTAGTTAAATCTCATTAGTGGAAAAAATTGTTTGAATTATTGAATGAATTAGCTGTAGATAACTTGCCATTAGAAGGATTGGATTTGTAGAACTGAAGTAATAGAAATATTTTGAATAGTTGACAGAAAAGATTTAGATGGAATGAAGAATTGAATTGATTGTTAGAGTATTATTATTTTGGGACAACTGCTACACCCACATCCGAAGACCTGAAATAGATTGTAATTTTAATCAGATACTCAATGATATAATCAGAGGTCACCAATAAAAGTATTTCGTCAAATTTTTTTGTGCAGATTTTTTGTTGTTGGGATAATGTTCTCTCCGTTCGTTTTCTCAAGAATGAGTGATCCCTTGCACTCTGTGACTCCTTGTAGTCTGAAATTTTTGCAAATGATGTGATTGCTGGTCAAAGCATCATTACCAGGACTTGAGGCATTGGGAGCTTGTTCTTTGCTCCTCGCTGCCACTTCATCATATCTTTTTCTATCTTGTCGTTAGTCACTCTCAATTCTGCGTCTTCGTTTTCTACAGGTTGCAATTTTTTCCTATCTATTGCATCTGTTTTATCTGTTCTATCTCATGCTGCTTCGTTTTAACCCCTGCTTTCAAAAATGATAATCACGTCTTGTCAAAGTTACGAGAATCTTGACATCAAGAAGTTTTTTTTAGTGAAGTTTTTAATACACTTTCTGAATTTTTGCGTCCTTCTGCTTTCTCTTAGAGATAAGATGTTTGGTACATTCAGAACTGGATGTCATTTTCTAAGGCGTTAACTGCTCCTTATTTTTGCCAACAAAAGATTCTGGAGTTTTGAGTAAGTTTGAGGATACCTCCAAAAATATGTTCGGAATTCATGGGGTTCTGGGATCTTTGGAGGTTACCGAATTGTTTATCACGTGGTGCCAAATAATCACATGCTTGTTATTTTTGGTAATCGTTATCAGCCGGGTCGAAGGATTTGGCTAAAGTTATGTCGTATCAGCGGCAACTAGCGTTGACAAATTGGAAAATTCACCGCATTTTTTTTTACATAATTTTTTTTGAATGCGTTGAATTTAAAGACCAAATTTCTACGCATTCAATGCTAAATTATGTTAGAAATGGCGGTGAATTTTCCAACTTTTCAACGCTAGTTGATGCTGATCTACATATTTAGCGTAGAATATAGAGTAGTTCTTACATAATTAGCGTTGAATTTAGCGTAGATCCTACATACTTTAGCGTTGAATTTAGCGTTGATCTTACAAAAAAACCAAAGCGTTCACTTAAACTATTAGCCTCAAATTGCGTATGGGACTCGAACTGATGACCTCCTGCTTGCTTGTCGCCCCTTCTATCATTGTACCACAGTACCTTGGTTTCCTTAAGAGGCGCAATCCTTATAAAGCGTAGATCTTACATATTTTGCGTTTAATTTAGCGTAGATCTTATATATTTTGCGTTGATTTTAGCGTAGATCTTACATAATTTGCGTTGAATGTGGCGTAGATCTTACACATTTTGCGTTGACTTTAGAGATCTTGCATAAATTCAACGTATTAAGCGCATTTACCATGTGAGGCGTAATGGGAAAAAATTAAATTTTTTTCAAGTTTTGAAAAAAATTTGAATACGTAAAATGGTCTGAAATGGTTTTTGCACCGTAAGAGAGAAAAAATTATTTTTTGCTGACTTCATTTTTCTCACTTGTGCAGTATAGGGGTCGAAAGAGTGAAAAAATTTACTTTTTGAAAGGATAACTTGTAAAACTTTTGAAATAGTAAAGTGCTCTGAATTGGAATGGAAAAAATTCAACGCTAAATATGTAAGATCTACGCAAAATGCAACGCAAAATATGTAAGATGAACGTTGAATGCGTTGAATTTATGTATGATCAACGCCAAAAAATCAACCTTAAATATGTAAGATCTTCGCCAAAATTCAAGGCAAAATATGTAAGATTGGCGTTGAATGCGTTGAGTTTAGGTAAGATCTACACTAAATTCAACGCTAAATTTGTAAGATCTACGCTAAAAATTAACGCTAAATGTGTAAGATCTGCGTTGAATGCGTTGAATTTATGTAACATCGACGCTAAATTCAACGTTAAATATTTAAGATCTCCGCAAAAATTCAACGCAAAAAATGCAAGATTGGCGTTGATTGCGTTGAATTTATGTAAGAGCTACACTAAAAATCAACACTTAATATGTAAATCTAGGCCAAAACTCAACGCAAAATATGTAATATTGGAGTTGATTCCGTTGAATTTCTGTAAGATCTACGCTAAATTCAACGCAAAATATGTAAGATCTACGCTTAAACTCAACGCTAAATAAGTAAGATGTATGCCAAAACCCAACGCAAAATATGTAAGTTCGGCGTTGAATGCGTTGAATTTATGTGAGATCAACGCTAAATTCAACGCAATACATGTAAGATCTACGCTAAATTCAACGCTATATACCTAAGATTAACTCTACAATTCAACGCAAAATAGGTAAGATTGGCGTTGTTCGCGTTGACTTTATGTAAGATCTACGCTAAAAATCAACGCCAAATATGTAAGATCGGCGTTGAATGCGTTCAATTTATGTAACATCGACGCTAAATTCAACGTTAAATATTTAAGATCTCCGCAAAAATTCAACGCAAAAAATCCAAAATTGGCGTTGATTGCGTTGAATTTATGTAAGAGCTACGCTAAAAATCAACGCTTAATATGTAAAATCTAGGCCAAAAATCAACGCAAAATATGTAATATTGGAGTTGATTCCGTTGAATTTATGTAAGATCTACGCTAAATTCAACGCAAAATATGTAAGATCTACGCTTAAATTCAACGCTAAATAAGTAAGATGTACTCCAAAACCCAACGCAAAATATGTAAGATTGGCGTTGTTCGCCTTGACTTTATGTAAGATCTACGCTAAATTCAACGCAAAATGTGTAAGATCTACGCTAAAAATCAATGCTAAATATGTAAGATTGGCGTTGAATGCGTTGAATTTATGTAACATCTACGCTAATTTCAACGCTAAAAATGTAAGATCTCCGCAAAAATTCAACGCATAAACTGCAAGATTGGCGTTGAATGCGTTGAATTTATGTAAGAGCTACGCTAAAAATCAACGCTTAATATGTAAAATCTAGGCCAAAAATCAACGCAAAATATGTAATATTAAAGTTGATTCCGTTGAATTTATGTAAGATCTACGCAAAATTCAACGCAAAATATGTAAGATCTACGCTTAAATTCAACGCTAAATAAGTAAGATGTAAGCCAAAACCCAACGAAAATATGTAAGATCGGTGTTGAATGCGTAGAATTAATGTAAGATAAACGCTAAATTCAACGCAAAATATGTAAGATCTACGCTAAAACTCAACGCCAAATATGTAAAATCTACGTCAAAATTCAACGCAAAATAGGTAAGATTGGCGTTGATTGCGTTGAATTTATATAAGATCAACGCTAAATTCAAATCTAAATATTTAGGATCTACAATAAAGTTCAACGCTAAATATGTAAGACCTACACTAAATTCAACGCTGAATACGTAAGATCTACGCTAAAAATCAAAACTAAATATGTAAGATCTTTGCCAAAATTCAAGGCAAAATATGTTGGATTGGCGTTGAATGAGTTGAATTTATGAAAGATCTACGCTAAATTGAACGCAAAATATGTAAGATCTACGCTAAAATTCAACGCTAAATATGTAAGATTTACGCTACAATTCAACGCAAAATAGGTAAGATTGGCGTTGTTTGCGTTGATTTTATGTAAGATCTACGCCAAAGTCAACGCTAGATATGTAAGATCTACGCTAAAAATAAACGCTAATTATGTAAGATTGGCGTTGAATGCGTTGAATTTAAGTAACATCGACGCTAAATTCACCGCTAAATATGTAAGATCTCCGCAAAAATTCAACGCAAAAAATGCAAGATTGGCGTTGAATGCGTTGAATTGATGTAAGAGCTACACTAAAAATCAACGCTTAATATGTAAAATCGAGGCCAAAAATCAACGCAAGATATGTAATATTTGAGTTGATTCCATTGAATTTATGTAAAATCTACGCTAGATTCAACGCTAAATATGTAAAATCTACGCTAAAATTTAACGCTAAATATGTAAAATCTACGCCAAAATTCAACGCTAAATATGTAAGATATTCGCAATAATTCAAGGCAAAATATGTAAGATTGGTGTTGAATGAGTTGAATTTATGTAAGATCTACGCTAAATTGAACGCAAAATGTGTAAGATCTACGCTAAAATTCAACGCTAAATATGTAAGATTCACGCTACAATTTAACGCAAAATTGGTAAGATTGGCGTTGTTTGCGTTGAGTTTATGTAAGATCTACGCTAAAGTCAACGCTAAATATGTAAGATCTACGCTAAAAATAAACGCTAATTATGTAAGATTAGCGTTGAATGCGTTGAATTTAAGTAACATCTACATTAAATTCAACGCTAAATATGTAAGATCTCCGCAAAAATCCAACGCAAAAAATGCAAGATTGGCGTTGAATGCGTTGAATTTATGTAAGAGCTACACTAAAAATCAACGCTTAATATGTAAAATCGAGGCCAAAAATCAACGCAAGATATGTAATATTTGAGTTGATTCCGTTGAATATATGTAAGATCTACGCTAGATTCAACGCTAAATATGTAAAATCTACGCTAAAACTCAACGCTGATTATGTAAGATCTACGCCAAAATTCAACGCTAAATATGTAGGATATTAGCCAAAATTCAAGGCAAAGTATGTAAGATTGGCGTTGAATGAGTTGAATTTATTTAAGATCTACGCTAAATTGAACGCAAAATATGTAAGATCTACGCTAAAATTCAACGCTAAATACGTAAGATTTACGCTACAATTCAACGCAAAATAGGTAAGATTGGCGCTGTTTGCGTTGACTTTATGTAAGATCTACGCTAAAGTCAACGCTAAATATGTAAGATCTACGCTTAAAATAAACGCTAATTACATAAGATTGGCGTTGAATGCGTTGAATTTAAGTAACATCTACACTAAAAATCAACGCTTAATATGTAAAATCGAGGCCTAAAATCAACGCAAGATATGTAATATTTGAGTTGATTCCGTTGAATTTATGTAAGATCTACGCTAGATTCAACGCTAAATATGTAAAATCTACGCTAAAAATTAACGCTAAATATGTAAAATCTTCGCCAAAATTCAACGGTAAATATGTAAGATATTCGCCAAAATTCAAGGCAAAATATGTAAGATTGGTGTTGAATGAGTTGAATTTATGTAAGATCTACGCTAAATTGAACGCAAAATATGTAAGATCTACGCTAAAATTCAACGCTAAATATGTAAGATTCACGCTACAATTCAACGCAAAATAGGTAAGATTGGCGCTGTTTGCGTTGACTTTATGTAAGATCTACGCTAAAGTCAACGCTAAATATGTAAGATCTACGCTTAAAATTAACGCTAATTACATAAGATTGGCGTTGAATGCGTTGAATTTAAGTAACATCTACACTAAAAATCAACGCTTAATATGTAAAATCGAGGCCTAAAATCAACGCAAGATATGTAATATTTGAGTTGATTCCGTTGAAATTATGTAAGATCTACGCTAGATTCAACGCTAAATATGTAAAATCTACGCTAAAATTTAACGCTAAACATGTAAAATCTTCGCCAAAATTCAACGCTAAATATGTAAGATATTCGCCGAAATTCAAGGCAAAATATGTAAGATTGGTGTTGAATGAGTTGAATTTATGTAAGATCTACGCAAAATTGAACGCAAAATATGTAAGATCTACGCTAAAATTCAACGCTAAATATGTATGATTCACGCTACAATTCAACGCAAAATAGGTAAGATTGGCGTTGTTTGCGTTGAGTTTATGTAAGATCTACGCTAAAGTCAACGCTAAATATGTAAGATCTACGCTAAAAATAAACGCTAATTATGTAAGATTGGCGTTGAATGCGTTGAATTTTGAGTAACATCTACGCTAAATTCAACGCTAAATATGTAAGATCTCCGCAAAAATCCAACGCAAAAAATGCAAGATTGGCGTTGAATGAGTTGAATTTATGTAAGAGCTACACTAAAAATCAACGCTTAATATGTAAAATCGAGGCCAAAAATTAACGCAAGATATGTAATATTTGAGTTGATTCCGTTGAATATATGTAAGATCTACGCTAGATTCAACGCTAAATATGTAAGATCTACGCTAAAACTCAACGCTAAATATGTAAGATCTACGTCAAAATTCAACGCTAAATATATAGGATATTATCCAAAATTAAAGGCAAAGTATGTAAGATTGGCGTTGAATGAGTTGAATTTATGTAAGATCTACGCTAAATTGAACGCAAAGTATGTAAGATCTACGCTAAAGTCAACGCTAAATATGTAAGATTCACGCTACAATTCAACGCAAAATAGGTAAGATTGGCGTTGTTTGCGTTGAGTTTATGTAAGATCTACGCTAAAGTCAACGCTAAATATGTAAGATCTACGCTAAAAATAAACGCTAATTATGTAAGATTGGCGTTGAATGCGTTGAATTTTGAGTAACATCTACGCTAAATTCAACGCTAAATATGTAAGATCTCCGCAAACATCCAACGCAAAAAATGCAAGATTGGCGTTGAATGAGTTGAATTTATGTAAGAGCTACACTAAAAATCAACGCTTAATATGTAAAATCGAGGCCAAAAATTAACGCAAGATATGTAATATTTGAGTTGATTCCGTTGAATATATGTAAGATCTACGCTAGATTCAACGCTAAATATGTAAAATCTACGCTAAAACTCAACGCTAAATATGTAAGATCTACGTCAAAATTCAACGCTAAATATGTAGGATATTATCCAAAATTAAAGGCAAAGTATGTAAGATTGGCGTTGAATGAGTTGAATTTATGTAAGATCTACGCTAAATTGAACGCAAAATATGTAAGATCTACGCTAAAGTCAACGCTAAATATGTAAGATCTACGCTAAAAATAAACGCTAATTATGTAAGATTGGCGTTGAATGCGTTGAATTTAAGTAACATCTACGCTAAATTCAACGCTGAATATGTAAGATCTCCGCAAAAATCCAACGCAAAAAATGCAAGATTGGCGTTGAATGCGTTGAATTTATGTAAGAGCTACACTAAAAATCAACGCTTAATATGTAAAATCGAGGTCAAAATTCAACGCAAGATATGTAATATTTGAGTTGATTCCGTTGAATATATGTAAGATCTACGCTAGATTCAACGCTAAATATGTAAAATCTACGCTAAAACTCAACGCTAAATATGTAAGATCTACGCCAAAATTCAACGCTAAATATGTAGGATATTATCCAAAATTCAAGGCAAAGTATGTAAGATTGGCGTTGAATGAGTTGAATTTATGTAAGATCTACGCTAAATTGAACGCAAAGTATGTAAGATCTACGCTAAAATTCAACGCTAAATATGTAAGATCTACGCTAGATTCAACGCTAAATATGTAAAATCTACGCTAAAACTCAACGCTAAATATGTAAGATCTACGCCAAAATTCAACGCTAAATATGTAGGATATTATCCAAAATTCAAGGCAAAGTATGTAAGATTGGCGTTGAATGAGTTGAATTTATGTAAGATCTACGCTAAATTGAACGCAAAGTATGTAAGATCTACGCTAAAATTCAACGCTAAATATGTAAGATTTACGCTACAATTCAACGCAAAATAGGTAAGATTGGCGCTGTTTGCGTTGACTTTATGTAAGATCTACGCTAAAGTCAACGCTAAATATGTAAGATCTACGTTTAAAATAAACGCTAATTACGTAAGATTGGCATTGAATGCGTTGATTTTAAGTAACATCTACATTAAATTCAACGCTAAATATGTTAGATCTCCGCAAAAATTCAACGCAAAAAATGCAAGATTGGCGTTAAATGCGTTGAATTTATGTGAGAGATACACTAAAAATCAACGCTTAATATGTAAAATCTAGGCCAAAAATCAACGCAAGATATGTAAGATCTACGCTTAAATTCAACGCTGAATATGTAAGATGTACGCCAAAACTCAACGCAAAATATGTGAGATGGGCGTTGAATGCGTTGAATTTACGTAAGATCTAAGCTAAAATTCAACGCTAAATATGTAAGATCTACGTCAAAATTCAACGGAAAATAGGTAAGATTGGCGTTGATTGCGTTGAAATTATGTAAGATCAACGCTATATTCAACGCTAAATATGTAGGATCTACAATAAAGTTCAACGCTAAATATGTATGATCTACGCAAAATTTCAACGAAAAATAAGTAAGACTGGCAATGACTGCCTTGAGTTTATGTAAGATCTACGCTAGATTCAACGCTAAATATGTAAAATCTACGCTAGAATTCAACGCTAAATATGTAAGATCTGCGCCACAAAATCAACGAAAAATTATATAAGATTGGCGTTGAAAGCGTTGAATTTATGTAAGATCTACGCTCAAGCGTAGATCTTACATAAATTCAACGCATTCAACGCCAATCTTACATAGTTTTGCATTGAATTTAGCGTAGATCTTACAAATTTAGCGTGGAATTTAGCGTAGATCTTACATAATTAGCGTTGAATTTAGCGTAGATCCTACATACTTTTGCGTTGAATTTAGCGTTGATCTTAAGAAAAATCAAAGCGTTCAATTGAACTATTAGCCTCCAATTGCGTATGGGACTCGAATTACTGACCTCCGGCTTGCTTGTCGCCTCTTCTACTATTTTGCCACAGTACCCTGGTTTCCTTACGAGCTGCAATCCTTAAAAAGCGTAGATCTTACATCTTTTTTGTTGAATTTAGCGTAGATCTTACATATTTTGCATTGGTTTTAGCGTAGAACTTGCATATATTTCGTTAAATTAAGCGTAGATCTTACACGTTTTGCGTTGAATTTAGCCGTGATCTTACATAAAATCAACGTATTCAACGCATTTACCATGTGAGGCGTACTGGGAAAAGTTTCATTTTTTTTCAGGTTTTGAAAACAATTGAATACCTAAAATGGTCTGAAATGGTTTTTGCACCGTGAGAGAGCACTCAATTGTTATTTTTTTCTGACTTCATATTTCTCACTTGTGCAGCATAATGGTGGAAACAGTGAAAAAATTGACTTTTTGAAAAAAAATTTGAAAAACCTTTGAAATCGTTAAGTGCTCTGAATTCGAGTGGAAAAAATTCAACGCTTGATATGTAAGATCTACGCCAAAATTCAATGCAAAATATGTAAGATTGGCGTTGAATACGTTGAATTTATGTAAGATCTACGCTAAAGTTCAATGCTAAATATATAAGATCTTCGCCAAAATTCAACGCAAAATATGTAAGATCTGCGTTGAATGCGTTTAATTTATGTAAGATCAACGCTAAATTCAGTGCAAAATATGTAAGATCTACTCTAAAATACAACGCTAAATATGTAAGACCTACGCCAAAATTCAACGCAAAATAGGTAATTTTGGCGTTGTTTGCGTTGAATTTTTGTAAGATCTACCCTAAATTCAATGCTATATATGCAAGATCTACAATAAAATTCAACGCTAAATATGTAAGATCTACGCCAAATTTCAACCCAAAATAAACAAGACTGGCAATGAATGCCTTGAATTTATGTATAATCTGCGCTAATTTCAACGCTAATTATGTAAGATCTACGCCAAAATTCAACGCAAAATATGTAAGATCGGCGTTGAATGCGTTGAATTATGTAAAATCAACGCTAATTTCAACGCTAATTGTGTAACATCTACAATAAAAAATCAACGCTAAATATGTAAGATCTACGCCAAATTTCAATCCAAAGTAAGTAAGACTGGCAATGAATGCCTTGAATTTATGTAATATCTACGCTAAATTCAACGCTAAATATGTAAGATCTACGGTAAAATTCAACGCTAAGTATGTAAGATCTACGCCAAAATTCAACGCAAAATTATTTAAGATTGGCGTTGAATGCGTTGCATTTATGTAAGATCTACGCTCAAGCGTAGACCTTTCATATATTCAACGCATTCAACGCCAATCTTACATAATTTTGCGTTTTTTAGCGTTGACACCTCGGCCCGGGCAGAACTGTTCGGACTGTTTTGTTCCTGATTACCTTTGTTCGGATGATGGTTCATACCTCCCTCGGCGTAAAGGTCGTTCTTACTTGGAAGTCTCATTCGTTGTGCAAGTGCCTCCTGTCTTTCGGCCAATTGTTCAATGAGGTCACTGCAATCGCCAACATTACTCTTAGGGGCCAAAGCAGCTGCCGCAGAAACTCAATTAAATTAAACTATTTAAAAGCATCTCTGGTATAAGCAGAAAGAACCTTCTCCAGCTCCCGGATCTGTGTTGTTTTCACCAAACTCGTTTAAAAATTCTTGCACTTTTTCCTTGTTTGGACCAAATTCTCATCTTTTGATTTCTCACTCTCTTCTGTGATTCCTTGTTTTCTGAAGCTCTTGCAGCTGAACATATGTTTTCCCTACATTGTCGCCAGTTAATCTGAATGGTCCGACTACCGTCTACAAGTTTCGAGATTGTTTTTTCAATCTCCTCGGTTCTAGGTTGTATCCAAGCCTGCTCCATCTACACCCTGTCTTTTATCAATATAGTGTGTATCTGATAAAATTGTCTCTTTCATTGTTCACTGCGCACCGCTTAGAAAGCAGCATTGCATTGCAGTCCAGACCTCTTTGATCCCATTCATAGTAGTCACCAGTACCTTTCCTTTGGATATTGAGAACTGAGAGCAGGCTGTAGATTGACACGGTTTGCTTGTGGGTTGACACCAGCAACAATCCAGGACCTGTGGATCTGGTGTATCATTTTTATGTTTTCCATCACTATGTGAAGCCCTTTACCATTTGTATCAGCTGTTTTTCGGAAAAGCACCGGGGTAACTCACAGGGCCATATCGTTTTTTTCATTTCACATAAAAAGAACATGATTTTTCCAGGTCAAAGTATTCATTTCGAGTGCGTAAAATCTGGGCAATTGCATACGTAATCTGACGTTTGGACATGTCAAAGTTGATAATTCTCATTCGCATCAGATGATTTGCGGCTCTTTAAAAATGATTCAAAAAGTGTTCATCCGTCTTAAATTTCTTGTTTTTTGAAATTTCAAAATGTCCAAACTGATGGGTTCTTAATGTCGAGCAGACAAAAGTTGGTTCAGATTGGAATCAATAAAATTATTTACTAATTTCCATGGAAGGAGTAGGTCTGTTCGTATTAGCTGAAAAGAAGCCGGCAAGTTGACCACGACTTTCAAACTTTCAAGTTAAGATTTTTACATTTCAGAAGCCATTTGACACAGCGGTGATTAACTTTTTCCAACTTTCGCAATGCTGAAAATGAACGATACCACGCAAGCTAACCGTAATCCAAATAGTGGACACCATCAACTTATTTAAAAGTTTTATTCTAGACACATAAACTCCAAGTGGAGCACTACGCTTCAGAAAAATTAAAACTTTTGTAGCCTTTGCAATGCTGAGGTCAACATACTAATTCAAACACAATGAACTGTTTACAGTGATGCCCAAGTCTACAATTGAATCAACTTGTTTCAAGCGTGACCCATTTAAAGATAAGTCAGCCTTGTGGTCGTGTTGACTAAAGGACAAAATTTTACACTTGTCCGGATGAAAGCGCAACTCGTTTAAAATTGACCAGGTGGATAAGCTGTCTATATAATTTTGAAATTTGTTGATTGAAGAAACAGAAAACAATTTAAAAATTTAAAGTCATCGCAGTAAAGAGAAAATTCAGAACGTTGTTATGAGTCTGTAACATTGTTAATAAAAATGATAAAGAGATGTGGACCCAGCACGCTACCTTGAGGAACTACTGATGTCACCACTACTTCGCTTGAAAAACAGCCGTCAACTTCGACAGTTGCTTTTGATCGATGGGAAATGATTGAAAGAGCACTAGGAGATTGTTGTCAGAACCAAATAATTTATGTAATGGTAACCCCTGCGAGCGAAACTGAGTCAAAAGCTTTTTTCACATCAAAATACACAGTCAGGCAATCGTGAGTTGTATCTTGAGCAGCATGGACTTTGTCCAAGTCTAAAATTAGTTAAGTGACCGTGCTACGTTGTTTCGATAACCCGTGCTTGTTCACGATTTATTTTGGAACAGACGCGGTAGTAAAAAAAAGTTGAATATTAAACGCTCAAAAACAATTGACAATTCAGGTGGGATGCTGGTAGGTCTGTAATTTGACACATCGGATTTTGACCCAGATTTGTGAAGCGGAGTAACGATTGACGTTTTCCACTGAGAAGTCTAAGTTTTAGTAATTCGAAAGAAAAGCTCGAAAATCAATGGTGACAACTGTTGAGCACATTCTTCGACTACAAAAGACGGAATTGAGTCCATGCCCATAGAGGAATCGTCAAGAAACCTGCTTAGCAAACTGTCTACGTCGTCAATTGTGAAATAGAAATCTTCCAAGTGGATGCTACAATCCACATGGAATTCTGGTAAATTGATTGAACTGGCTTTGAAAACCAAACTGAAAAACATATTAAAAGTTGAGCTTTCTCAATGCTGCTACTAGCTTTGATGCTGCCGAAAAACATCGAGGAGGATAGATCGACTTTGATTTCATTGACCACAGCAATTGATATCAATGATCCGTATTTCTCAATTTTAACTGTTTTATCAAGAAGAACATGTCCAGATCAATAGAAGTACTAATGTCTTCATTAAATTTTAGTCTCTGAAAACCTAACTTGGTAGAGAACGCTTTTAATAATTTTCAGGTTATTCACGTTTGTTCCATAGATGCATTCTACGAGAAGAAAAGAAAAATGGCACGTCGAGATGTTTTTTGTGTTTAACTTTCAATGATTTTGGCGGAGCCGAATAAAAGTAGTCGTACCAAGATTGATAGTAGTCAAGGTGAACGGACGGATCAGAAGACAAAAACAAAAAATTTGTCTGAATTCTGTGTGTAAATGGAGTGCATTGAAAGACGATTTAGCATGAACCATTGCAGAAGTGCTGCAACAATATCACGCTATTTGAAAGCAAACAACTCTGTGGTTAGTAAAAGATTCTTCTCAAACCGCATAGGAGAGATAATCTACTTTGGACAAAACAAGATCTAAAATGTTGCGACGTCTGTGTGTTGGCAAGTTAATGAACTGGTTTAGACCACAGTCATTGACGATATCAAAAAATGGTCGTTCGACTCTGACTTTAGCAGTTAAGGTTGTTCAATCAGTCCCCGGAAAATTGAAGTCACCAAAAAAATAGTAGAAAAATTTTGCTATACATCTAGAATACGCAAAAGAAGAAAAAAAGATTGATGTATTAGCTTAAAAAAAATTGCAATGGTTGATATTTCAATAGATACGGCGACGACGCTGTCACTGGAGGTATGTAGACATTAACGAAAAATGATGTAATTCCTCCCAGATAATTGCACTGCAACGACAAAAAGAGAAAGTTTCTATCGTTAAGTCTAAGGCTTCCAAATCTCAGTTAGAACGTGACGCAATCAGTACTCCTCCATACTCTCTAACTTCCCGATCACTACGTGATAAAAATTGATTACAGAAACCCGGAAAAATTTCAGAATTATTTACTTCACCCGAGAGCCAGTCTTCAGTGAAGAAGACAAAAATTGCACCTGAGGTCAAAACTAGTTTAAAAACATCGTAACGTCTTTCAAGGTTTCTGGCTGATTGGCAATTAAAAAGCAAACAAATTTGGTTTTCCGGTCATGAAGCTATCTCCATGGCAAGAACAATGTTGCCTTATAGCACAATTTAAGCTCTTTCATTCTGATATCAGATTTATTTTTATTTCATTTATTTTTTCATGTCATACCATTTTTGAAGAGTTTTCTTTCCGATTTAACCTTTGGACGAGGAAAAAAACTTCTTAAGATAAACCGGATGTTTGTAGTCATGCAATTTGAAATTTCTTGCAAAACATCTAGATAAAAAAGGGGACCTTCACAAGTATTTATGAGTGGTGTACATTTACGACGTTCAACCCTCTGTGACATTGATTTGTCCAGCCGTCTAAAAGAGAAAACATTACCGTTGACTTTAAGTCCAATGCGATTCAAAATACCTTCCCAATGAAGAACATAGCTCAAACTTCAACTCATCTACAAAAATTATATAACTCCAACTCTTCTATTTAACTTTTATCCTACTTTTTATCAAACTTTTATCCAACTTTTATCCAACTTTTATCTAACTCTTTATCCAACTTTTATCCAACTGTTACCAAATTTTTATAAGATGTTGTTACATTTTGATGGCTAAAACAATTTGTTCATAACAATTTGTTTTATGAATTCCGCAATTTTCAAAACGGAAATCTTAAGAACTCTGCAATTTTTATCACGGAAGTTTTATATTATGAATTCCGCAATTTTCAACACGGAAATCTCAAATTAAAAATTCCGCCGTTTTCAACATCCTTAATTCAAAAGTACTGACCTTAAAGGTTTGAAAAAACCTTTTAAAATCCATGAACCGAACAAAGAGCGATAAAACTAAACTCACCGACAATGACAATAGTTCGACAAACAAATCAATGATATTATCACGAGGTAGAGTGCAATTGCGGTGTTTGGACAAAAATTTTGGTGCCAAAACGCGTACCAAGAACATTACTGGATGACCTATTCACATGTGGCTTCTGTGCTAACAAGAAGATTGCAGAATTAGAAACCAAGTTGAACAATGTAACGCAACAGTACTTAATCAAAATGACTTCTCCTATGCAGAGATTCTTCGAAACGTTAAAAACGAAGATAAAGCAGGAACTTCTAAGTGTGGTATTCAGTGGAACAGAACCAGATGATCACGAAAACAACCTTGTCAGGAACATATTAAAGGACATAAATGCTGTCGGAGTTCAACCTACTCCGAGGAAAGGAGTGGGCAAAAAAAATCTCGAAGAAAAACAACCGCTTATTGTTTCCTTCGGGAACAAAACGGATCGCGAAATGGTCCTAAAGAAAGCAAAGAACCTGAAAGATATATACAAGTATGAAAAAATCTACATCAATCCCGACCGAACAAAATCCGAACAAGAATCCTTCAAAAAACTCCTCGCCGAGCTCAAGAAAAAACGTGCTGAAGAAACCGACCAAAGCTTTAAGTACAATGTACGCGACAACAAAATCTTTAAGTTTGTTGGCAAAGAAAACCCGAATAACAACAAAAGTTGCTGCTATGGAACGTAGAAGGTTTATAAACGACGCTCGACATCACTTTGTTCGATCTCTCAGAATTTAACTTCATTTTGCTCACAGAAATATTCGCAACAAGACAACTTGACAAAGCCGGTTTCACCTGCTATAACAGTCTGTCAACAAAATTGGGAACAGGGTGGCCTTCTGTTGGAGTTACCATAGCAGTAAACAAGAATATCAAATCAAAATGTAGAACAGTTTGTATGGAGAAAAATATCTTATGCATCTCATTGACGACTACCTCTACAAAAAAAATTTAGCATATTTCTAACCCGAAACAGAGCTTGAATACATAGTTGGAACCGTACTGGATAACTTGAGACACTGTAACAGCAATGACACAATTATATTGGGTGGAGCTTTCAATTGCAGAAGGGACAAGGGAGTGGAGCGCGGTCAGGATCTGTGAAAATTCCTGGAATCATACAATTTAGAATGTGCCAACGATCCTGAGCAACCTACATACCAAGCATATAATGCGTGCAGCACAATCAATCTCGTAGTCTACTCAACTAATCTTATCTCCACACCCACAATTCGGGTGAGACCAACACATACCACAAAAAACCACGCCATCCTTGCTGAATTCGAACTAAACTCGATGTGTGCTGACAGTTTTCGCAATACCGTCCGTAGGGTCAAAAGCAATGTTTTGGAGCAGCATTTCACGCAATTCGATGTTGGTAAGCTGGACATAGACATAGATGGATATTATAACCGGTTTGCAGAAGCCTTCCAAGAAGCTCGAATTTCACCAAAAGCTCAGAAATTACCAATCTGGTTCGATAAAACACTATATCAGAAGAACCGGGAACTGAAACTAGCATACAGTAACCCCAACACATATCAAAAAACATATATCACACTCAAGAAACAGTTCAAACATTTATGTCCAGCCAAAGGCGTTGAAGAAACGAGAAAAAGAAAAATCAAAAATTTGTACAGCAGAATCTGGCACGAAGAAGTTCTGAAATATTCTGAAATTAAAATCTACTCCTCCACCAACGTCCCGAATTACCCTAGCAGAATGGGAAAATCATTTCGATAAATTATACAGCACTTCGGACACCAATTTAATCGAAACTTCCATAAACTTAAACGCGGGAAACCATGATTACGCTTTTTCTAACTGGCATTGCCCGGAAAAATTGAATGAGGATATTAAACTTCACTAAATTGTTAGTGAACTTCACTGCACACCAAACGGCAAAACGCCGGTACCAGACCGTAACAACTACGAGTCACTAAAACAGGGATTTGGTATCATTTTCTCACACATTTTGGCTATTTGTACCATTTGTTTTAACAACGGGACTTTACCTCAAGCGTAAAAGAATTCTTTTGTCAAACCCTTATTTAACGGCAAAGGGAGCAAAGCAGACCCTGATAATTATAGTGGGATGAGTCTTCTATCGTGTGTATATAAAGTATACACATAAAAAATTACAGTCGAATCCGGATCTGGGTAGAGAGTTCGCATATTTTGCCACCAACACACTACGGTTTCCGGAAATGGCACTCGACGATACAAGCTGCAAACTACCTCAAACCAACCATAACGAATCATGTTCATAACAAGAAACTCTACTTTGTCTGTTTTACCGACTTTGAGAAGACATTCGATAAAGTGGTCCGTACCCTGTTACTAAAGAAATTGATGCGTTTCGGACTGCACGGTAAAATACTTTGTGAAATAAGATTGGTTTTGACAAACAACCTCCAGTCATTTTTTGACGGTACTCATTTGTCCAATGGCGTTGAACAGAAAAAGAGGGTCGCAAAAGGAGACAAAGTGTCACCTTTGTTAATATCAGTATTTATTGCCGATATGAAGTATTTTTTTACAAGACATCGACTGGACGTCATTTTCTATGCAGACGATATGACTATAGGAACAATAAGCCGACACGCTTTGCAGAAAGCACTGAAAGACATAGCCGAATATTGCAATAAGAATGGGCTCACGGTCAATATCATCAAAGCAAAGATAATGAAATTTAGAAGTTTTGGGAGACTTGCGAAACTTAATCATTTCTATTACCTAAGCAAGGAAACTGAAATAATAAATAAATTTTGTTACCTTGGAGTGGCCCTATTCACACAACTATCGGCCAAACCACACCTGGATATCCTGTACAAGGAACCGCTGGCCACAATCGCCTCAATCAACACAAAGCTAGATCGGCAGAAAAATAATTTTGAGTCGGCCACTCGGTTAGAATCGATTACTTACCCAGCTGGGACTTATGGCCTTGAAATTTACGCGAACAACATTGATGTGGACACGTAGAATTCGCATTTGGATCGTATTTATGGTGCATTTTGGAAGAACTGGTGTGGCGCCTCCAAATTTACTAGAAATTTCAATTTACTGAACAATCTCTATGGCAATGACGAATGGTGATTGCGCAGAGTGACGCCAGGCACGCGGAAGTTCATTGCAATTTATCATAGTAATGGTTTCCATTACAGCAACTTTTTCAATGGCCTTGGGTATTGCATTTTCGAGCACAGTTAAAATTTTGTTTTCGAATGATTCAAGAACAGAGGTCAATTTAGCATCAGTGGTGAAAACATTGCTACTTATGCTTATATGGCAAAGCCAAACACAATTTCTGGATGCACCAAGCTATTTTACTTCATCGATTTTCAGAGAAACACGCACTCCCTGATACCAGTTGCCACACTTTTTTGCAACAATTTGCCGTCATGTCATCATTTTTCACTGTGTTCTTGCAGATAGGACATTTTGGGTTACTTCTACTTTTCATAGCATTCATTAATATGAAACTATTTAATATGTTTATCACAACAATTAGGCTATTCCTTTGAAGCTCTAATCCTTTGAAGTCAAGACTTTTAGTAAACTAGCGGTCTTGCTGAGGCTACTGAATTGTTTAATGGTGGGATTTGTGTCCTTGGTGGAGAGCATTGAGTCAGGAACTACCATCTTTTCTTCAGAAGCATTTTTAATGACCCTCCTTTGAAAGGGTGGAAGAAAATAAATTCCATCATTGCCAAGTGTTTTGCGATGTTCTCTCCTTGATATTTGCTAGGAAGATCTTCCACAAGATCTTCACAAAGATCTTCACAAAGATCCCTCCCACAAGATCTTCACAACACTCTTGAGGAATCAGTTGAACTCTCAAGACCATTGGCGTCATTCAATAATATTCAACAATGTGAAGTAGAACAAACCAAGATCAGTCTCAGACAGAAAGCAGACAATCAACGTGAACTCATCTCGAAAAAGTCCAGAATCGAAAACAATCTACCAGAAATGAAGTATACCATCCAGCTGGCCTCGGAGAAAGGAGCATCAAGCTGGCTTAACGTGCTTCCGTTGTCAAAACATGGTTTTGACCTCACGAAGACTGAGTTCCGTGATGGAATAGCACTTCGCTACAACTGGGAAGCGAAGAACACGCCAGCCATATGCCCATGCGGGAAAGAATTCAGCCTCACCCATGCCCTCCATTCCGCCAAAGGCGGTTATACGCACCTACGACACAACGAAATTAGAGATGTGTTTCCAAACCTGATGGATGACGTTTGCCACGATGTACAGATAGAGCCAAAACTTCAGTCGCTCGATGGAGAAATTTTCTCGAGTAATTCCACCACCACTGATGATGACGCTCGACTGGACATCAAGGCAAACGGTTTGTGGGGCTCCCGCTTTAATCGCACTTTCTTCGATGTGAAGATTTTCAACCCTCATGCGAAGAGCTGCCCTAAGACCATAAAAGATGCATACAAATATCACAAGAGCTTCAAGCGAAATAAGTACGAAGAGCGAATCCGCGAAACCGAACACAGCAGATTCAATGCACTGGTTTTTGCTTGTTCGAGTGGTTCAGGTCCATCAGCATCGCGCGTTATGAAACAACTCGCAACCAAGATCAGCGAAAAACGCGGAGAACCGTACGCCGACACTATAAGCTACATCCGAACGAAAATCAGCTTCGCACTTCTGAGGAGCTGTGTTCTCTGCTTGAGGGGAAGTCGTGCCCTCAAGCCTCGTGTTCTCAGTGAGACTTCAATTAGCGCCGTCGTGGAGAAGGGAAGGCTGCACTGAATGTTTGGCTGCTTATCTTTATTCATTTGCTTATTCCTTGATGTTCCATTTTTATTTTAATCCTTCCATTCTAGTTCCCTATGTGTGTTATATATGTGTGTCAACCGAAATATGTCGTTGCGCCCTCTGCCAAAAGAACAAATATCGTCAAACGAACACATTTTACACTGCAGATGGTTTGACTATGCGGAACATCCAATTGGACGTTTTATCAGACTATATGAACTCGATTAATGTTGAGATTTAGAGATATTTGCCAATTTTGATGCATTGACCCTTTAGTTATATGTAAATGAATGTATACCATTACATTTCTCAGATTTTGATACACTGACGTTTAATTCACGATCTTATTTCATTCAAAATACCATCTATTTCTCTGAAGTCATTGGCAATCCGACCATTAGTTGAATCTCCAGTTTCGGGTACACCAGTGACAATAAGTTTCATACTATTGACTCTATATCGATGAATGTTGCCATTGCTTTGGCTAACTTTTGGCAGAGACCGGTGTTCAGCTACAGAATTATGTTCCATTACAGCAACTTTTTCAATGGCCTTGGGTATTGCATTTTCGAGCACAGTTGAAATTTTGTTTTCGAATGATTCAAGAACAGAGGTCAATTTAGCATCAGTGGTGAAAACATTGCTACTTATGCTTATATGGCAAAGCCAAACACAATTTCTGGATGCACCAAGCTATTTTACTTCATCGATTTTCAGAGAAACACGCACTCCCTGATACCAGTTGCCACACTTTTTTGCAACAATTTGCCGTCATGTCATCATTTTTCACTGTGTTCTTGCAGATAGGACATTTTGGGTTACTTCTACTTTTCATAGCATTCATTAATATGAAACTATTTAATATGTTTATCACAACAATTAGGCTATTCCTTTGAAGCTCTAATCCTTTGAAGTCAAGACTTTTAGTAAACTAGCGGTCTTGCTGAGGCTACTGAATTGTTTAATGGTGGGATTTGTGTCCTTGGTGGAGAGCATTGAGTCAGGAACTACCATCTTTTCTTCAGAAGCATTTTTAATGACCCTCCTTTGAAAGGGTGGAAGAAAATAAATTCCATCATTGCCAAGTGTTTTGCGATGTTCTCTCCTTGATATTTGCTAGGAAGATCTTCCACAAGATCTTCACAAAGATCTTCACAAAGATCCCTCCCACAAGATCTTCACAACACTCTTGAGGAATCAGTTGAACTCTCAAGACCATTGGCGTCATTCAATAATATTCAACAATGTGAAGTAGAACAAACCAAGATCAGTCTCAGACAGAAAGCAGACAATCAACGTGAACTCATCTCGAAAAAGTCCAGAATCGAAAACAATCTACCAGAAATGAAGTATACCATCCAGCTGGCCTCGGAGAAAGGAGCATCAAGCTGGCTTAACGTGCTTCCGTTGTCAAAACATGGTTTTGACCTCACGAAGACTGAGTTCCGTGATGGAATAGCACTTCGCTACAACTGGGAAGCGAAGAACACGCCAGCCATATGCCCATGCGGGAAAGAATTCAGCCTCACCCATGCCCTCCATTCCGCCAAAGGCGGTTATACGCACCTACGACACAACGAAATTAGAGATGTGTTTCCAAACCTGATGGATGACGTTTGCCACGATGTACAGATAGAGCCAAAACTTCAGTCGCTCGATGGAGAAATTTTTTCGAGTAATTCCACCACCACTGATGATGACGCTCGACTGGACATCAAGGCAAACGGTCTGTGGGGCTCCCGCTTTAATCGCACTTTCTTCGACGTGAAGATTTTCAACCCTCATGCGAAGAGCTGCCCTAAGACCATAAAAGATGCATACAAATATCACGAGAGCATCAAGCGAAATAATTACGAAGAGCGAATCCGCGAAACCGAACACAGCAGCTTCAATGCACTGGTTTTTGCTTGTTCGGGTGGTCCAGGTCCATCAGCATCGCGCGTTATGAAACAACTCGCAACCAAGATCAGCGAAAAACGCGGAGAGCCGTACGCCGACACTATAAGCTACATCCGAACGAAAATCAGCTTCGCACTTCTGAGGAGCTGAGTTCTCTGCTTGAGGGGATGTCGTGCCCTCAAGCCTCGTGTTCTCAGTGAGACTTCGATTAGCGCCGTCGTGGAGGAGGGAAGGCTGCACTGAGTGTTTGGCTGCTTATCTTTATTCATTTGCTTATTCCTTGATGTTCCATTTTTATTTTAATCCTTTCATTCTAGTTCCCTATGTGTGCTATATATATATATATATATATATATATATATATATATAAATATATAAATAAATATATATATATATATATATGTGCTTTCCTCTCCACTTGTTATTTATTTTTGTGACTGGGCCCTCTTTACACTGTCTGGAGGGGAACAGCTTGGAGTGCAGCATCCGGCTACTAAGTGCTACTCATCATGCCCTCGACCTACATCCATCGATGCCGGATGATGTACACGGCCCTTTATTGTTTTTTTAAGACGAAAAAATAAAAATAAAAAGAAAAATAAAACATAGAATAAAAAAAAATGGTAA
>NW_027451624.1:0-38171 GCF_964194025.1 Convolutriloba macropyga
CACGTTTAGCCGATCTTATCAAAAGTAGTTTTTTCTATCATGAATTGTCAAAATAAGCTGTTATCAATTTTTTGGGGCAAAAAATGAGATTCAAGATGTTAGAGGTTTGAATTGTAACTTGTAAATTGTTAACGAAGTTATCTTTAAAAAAGACAAGGAATAAGTCATCGAGTTCTTTTGCGGGAAAGCCATCAAAAGCGAAACTGTTGATTGCCAAAAAAACGAAATTTTCGGTTTTTAAAAGAATTTTGTGTTAAGTTGAATGTGAACCTCATTCAATCCTAAAATATCTTCAATCTGCGTATTATTTCCCGTCTTTTCAGTGACATAGATTATTGTACCTCTAGAGGACTTTGAAACCTTTTTGACGTGCTCAAAAAATTTAATTCTCAAGTTTTTTCTGACAGCTAATTGAGCAAAGACAGTGCAATATTTGCGGTTTAACGGATATATAGCAATACGATCTTAGTATACTGTTGTTGTTGATCGTTTTTCTTAAAATCAGTGACATTATTAGTCTGAATTCATTCATTAAAAGTGAACTTAGATGGGTAATCAACCGCGATTCTGTTTTTCAATGTCAATGCTTTACTGTTTTTGCTGGACCAGGGGCTCTATGACTGTTCAAAACGTTAGTGAAGAAAAAACGCAATCAAATGAAAAAGTTAATCAGAAAAATTTGTTCAATCCTATCAGTGTTTGAGATTGAAAAAAATAATTTCCCTGCCTGCTATCATTTTTTTTTCTCTACAAAACGTTTGAATTTCATCCTTCGATTCGGCTTTCTCCTATTTTTGTAATACGGCCGCTAGTTTTCATTCGACCCATATTGGTTTGAATGACTTTAGTCTCTGGGATTAACCTTGTTGTACTGTTCTGAAATGTCTATTGAACAAACTCAGATTTGTTTGGATATGGAAAGAGATCGGTTAATTTGTTTTTGAAGAGATTGAATAAGCTGTGTTTTTCTAGCTCAACTTCTATTAGCAGCTGTGATAGCAATAACAGAGCTTATCTATAGTCTGTCCCATAAAGTTGAAATAAGCGAACGTTCGAAAACGTCAAAAACAGGCAATTGAGCAACAAGTAGATCAACACCCGCATACAAGGTTTAAATCTGTATCAAATTTGGAATAACACGTTCTTTTATAGTTTTTTCGCTCCTGATTTTTGTTGGTAAATTGATGCTACAGGTCTGCGAATCTTTAGCTGCATTTTGTTGTCCATTAGAAAGCTCTGTTTTTTGTTGTTATCCAAGTTTTAAAAAAATTAACAAAACAAAAATTTAATTTATCATTGGTGGGTTTTTTTTCAAGTAATTTTAGAAATCTGTGAAGGATTGAGGGGAATTTTCTTCGTATTCTGTTTTCTTCTAATTTGTTACATCAGGGTCTTGTTGAATTTTTCATCAACAAACAGTTTTTCATTTGTTCTTTTGAATGCAGTATCGTCATGTTCATCTTTTGCGGAAAAAGTGTTTGACATAAAACTACGCTGTTTTTCTTAGAAAAAAATTGCAAAACTTGAGTTTCTGCTAACAAATAGCGTTATCCCTATCGTTTTCCAAATGAAACAGTTTTAAAACTCTTTCTGAATTTTAAACAGCTTTAAACTATCTGAAATTTATAAATATAGCAAAGTTATCTGCAAAATGCGCACGGAGCAGCTTAATTTGTCAAAACAAATCATTTAGAATTATTTTTTCTGACGACAATGATGTGAGTTGATCTTAATGGCATAATTTCTCATTGCTCTTCTCGATTTCTGATTGCTCTTCATTTTCTGCTAGTGCTTTTGGATTAGCGTTAGGGTTTCTTGTGCTTTCAGTCTGAAAATTTTTGAGAGCAAGCCGTTTCGAAAGATGGCCCCTCTGTTTGGTTTTCATTTTATTGAAATGGAAAAAAAGAGAACAGTGCGCGAAACTTGCCAGGTCTTTGCCAAGACTGATTTAATGCCATGATCGGAACTTTGACGCAGTGTTGATCCAACGCCTGCGATTTCACTGATTCAGAACTGAATAAAACTTGATCTTCAGTCCGGGTTACACATTAAACAAAGTTCAGGTAATTTCACCTCAAATTAGCTTAAACGTTCAGATAGTTTTGCTTAACTTGAACTTGCCTTAACTTACCTGAGCTTTACCTGAAAATTACCTGAAGAATTTAGTGCGCACCACCTGAAGTTTTACCTGAAGATACATTAAATTTACCTGAAAAACACACTTGAACAGTTAAGGTAAAATTACCTAAAGTTGTCTGCAACAGTTGCAAAATTTCTGTTTAAGGTAAAAGTTAGACAAACTTGAGAAAAAACTGTATGTAATGTAACAAAAAAAAGTTTACGAAAGAATCAACCATTGCATTCTGATTTCTTGTTACTCCCCTCATTTAGGTCAATTATTTTTAGCGGGGTAGTCGATGAATCATTTGCAATTAAAGAGAGCAGAGGACAAATGAGTTAAAAATAGTTTTCTGAGAAATAATAACGGAATAAGACTGAATTGATCATAAAAGTCTGCAGTTTTACCTAATGAATTAAATTCGGGTTTTGTCATTGGAATGGAGGTGTCTTGGGAGGTATTTTGCTCAGGGTAAATCAGAAAACATTTATGAAATAATTTTACATCGAAAACCGCCATTGACACAATTTACTATCATTGTTTATATTTTTTTCAATATACAAATTTCACACTGGAATCTTTAGCATCAGATTTCTCTTTCCTCCAGACAAACTTGTTTTTAGCAAGCAACAACAATTTTTGTTGATTTAACTAAAAATTTTCAAATTATAGACTGTAGAACGCTACAAATTTCAGCTTAACAAGGTTAAGGTGAATTTTTGCCTTAATTTAAGGTAAACATCACCTCAACTTTACCTTAAAAACAGTTTACCTTAGCTCCGTTAAGGCAAATTTACCTTAACTTTATTTAGTGTGTATCATAACAGTGAACGATTATACTCATTACCCTATGGGTGAATGGACCGAACGCTGTAAAAAGCGGGAAAGCTGTACTTTTTGCCTTTCGCAAATGTTCGGACTTTCGAAAGTTGCATTGGAAGCCTAATTGTAGTACTGATTTGTCGATCGAAAAGAAAAATCTTCATACCTGCATTGGCCGAGTCCGTGCAATTTTTTGGTGGAGTAGCATGGTCATTGTAACTAGCAATTTTTTCAACGTTGCAAATTTGACACAAATATCTGACCGAGAGTTCGTTCACCCAAAATTGATTTCTGTTTATTTGATTTTTGTTTACAGGGTAATGCCGTGCACTTATTACCAGTATGGTACCACCTGCTAAGCACGCCCAAAAATGAAACCATATAAACTCCATTCGAACCAGTTCTGATAATTTCATGCACACTCAATCGGTCAGTCCTCCAGTTGTTTCGACCTTCAGCTGCAAATTGTCGATTGGTTGAGTCGGACAAACTTTGTTGTTAAAATGCCAAGTAAACAAAGCAATATTTGTCAACAATGTATTGGCAATAGGCTGTATAGGCAATGCCTAGCTTTCAATCAGCAAAATTAAGGTTAAGTCATCGGATAAATAAGCGAGACTTCTGTTTACCTTGGATTAACTTAAACTCTGATCATATTAACCCTAGTTTATTTTAGGGGCGGAGATTGTCCTCGCTATATGATTGGCTTAGTCATGAACAGGTGGTGAACAACGTCAACAACAGTAAAATTAGTTTATTTGGGCTCGACACCTGGGCAAATTAACACATTTCTGAAACTTGATCGGCTGCTAACTAATTTACTTATCAACCCGAGTTAAACTAAATTTTCAGCCCAAAAATATATGTAAGTGTGGCCCAAAATATATGATGCACTGAGGAAATATTAGGAAAATGCGGTTCAGAATTTTTACAGTTTTTGGCTATACGATGGTCAAGGGGGAGGGGAGAGGAGGGGGGGGGGGGGTAATGTGGTGCAATAGTAGGGCTTCCTCGACAAATTATTCTAATTTCGATAAAATTTATCAAAATTCTGAATCCAATCAAAAGCACTAATAATAATAATAATAATAATAATAATAATATTGAATTCAACCAAACATGGTTACAACCAGCTTGGTAGTTCCCAGATTAGGGGAGAAATCAAGTTTCAATAATTAAATTTTCTCGAAAACTTTCCATCCTGAAGGGTAACTTTTATATTTGAATCTTTTCAATGCCTCCCCTTCCAAAAAGTTCTTCACTTCTCTTCGAAACTGACATGGATTTTTGTGTGGTGAATAGTTAGCGAAACTGTTAAGTTGAGACAAAGAATTATTGAATCGGGCTACTCTATTAAAGTAATTATTTTCAGAACGTTTCCGAAATGTTTTTCTCGCTTCAATAAAAATCTTTTCGCCTGATCTGGTCTTTGATATCAATGATTGATATCAAATGGTTAATCACTGCAGAGTTCGGCGTTGAACTGAAGTTGATTCATTGCAACAGTTGATTTTGCATCCCAAGTCAAGGCCTCAATTTAAGGAAAGACTTATAAAGTCAGAGAGTAAATATTGACTTCAGTTACCCGGTCAAGGTCCCTAGTTAAAGTTTATTCGACAAAATTCGTCTTATCGGAGCTTATTTTTCTTTGACATGTCAGACCAGAGTTTTTTCATAAAGCAACCCAAAAATCCTTTCATAGATGCGATTTAGTCGGGGAAAAAAACTTTCATAGACGAAAACAGGCTGAGGCAATTTTTTAAAGTTTACTCAAGTAATAATAATAATAATTTGTTCCTGCGTAATCGCAGCGGAACAGCATTAGGCCACAGCGGCCTGTTCTCAACTGCCCTTTTTCAAATTATTCCCCACAGTTCAGACTGATTTTTTTATGAGCATCATTGCTCTTTTTTTGGTGACGATGGTCACTTTTTTTGCGTCTGAAACTTTCACGTGGTACCATCATTGCAGCCAACATTGGTCAGGCTATGGTCAACCTGAAGCTATGGTTAAGTAAGAGACCATCCTCACACAGACAGCTTCACGGAGGCAGGGGATTGAATTCTCAATCTTTGGCGTGTGACTCACACACCTTACCTCTCGGCTATCACGCCACCACGTATGACCTAATTTTTTTTTCATAAAGGCGCTTGATGAAGAATTTGCTTGGTCAACTGACACAAGTGACACTGCTTTTTTTCCAATTTGTGTAGACGTTTTCGAATAATTTTAGCATTTCGATTTGCAAAGAATTCATAGCTAGAGAAATGTTTATAGACTTTTTAGTAGCCTATGCTTCAAGTAAAATACAAAGATAGGATCATAAACAAACCCCTGACTACATAATATGCAGAACAATTGATTTCGTAATCACTATAAAGGTGAGAATATTGTCTTATAGCGAATCCAATTCTTGGACATTATTATTATTAGATGGAGTCAAAGTCTTCGAGTCGAGAACACATGTTATCATCGAGCCAAACTCACGGATAGTGTTTTTTGTTCCAGCCAACTTAAAAATCAAATTCGAGCCCATCTTTCTTCTTATGTCAAAGACCTGTTTTGCATACCGGATATTGGCCGAACCCAGGCTTTTCAAACTTAAAATCTGTTGAACATAGTCTTTTCGTAAAGTGCGGCCATGACATGGGATGTAACATAACACAGATGGTGTGTCAGAAAATTATGTCCAGATAGTCAAAAAAAGACAAACAGGAAAAGCCAGACAAGAAATTTTAGTGTGAGAATAAAAAATGTCGTTTTTGGTATGCTTAAGTGTCTGAACTTTAATTAGGCAGCATTTAACTGGATAACAGTAGCGACCATATCTCGCAATTCGAAAGATTTATTATGGTGGTCTGGTCTGTCTTCTTCTTAACAAAATAATTCCCTTACATTTCTCTTGACTGTCGACAAATGTGTATGCTGAAACACTTCAATTAAAAATAGTAACTCATAAATTAATACAAAAATATAATAGCCATCAGTAGCAAGATATATCTTAATCAATAAGAAGAAAAACTACAGTTAAATTTAAGACAAGCACCCTCAAGCTTGCAATTATAACTACCAAATTATTCTAAACTGAACTTCCTAAGAATAGCAATTGCCGTTAATGATTCAACTCAATTAGTACAGTTGGCATTATTCCTCGGCCAAAAAGAGAGCTATGAACCACAATCTAACATCAACAAAAGTTCTGTATCTCTCAGCGAATCAATCAGGCAATCTGCCGAATAACATCCACTTTGTAGCAGAGACGATTCAGAGCCTTGTGTTGACCCGCTTCATCAAAAATGTCACAGCAACAATTCATAATGATTTTTAAAGACTCTGACTCATCAGTTCTCGCCATATCTGCAAACCAATCGAATATTAGATGGCTCAGGGTTAGAAGTTTCTTCGCGGCGCATAGAGGAGGAGCCGCTTTTATACTGAGCTTAGCAAACAGTTTGCGCAACCAACAAAACCAGCAATGAGGCCCAAATACCTTCAAAATGGCAACGTGGCAATACCGTGGCGTGTTTAGTTTCAATAAGTATTTATTAATCGTCGGTGAGAATTGCCAAAATTCTAAGACCGATATATTATTAAACAAGCAGTTTCCGAAGATGTCTTGTTTGCATCGGGTTTATCTATTAGAAGATTTTTTACTGGAGTGCGCAGTCCATGACCTATGGCCTAGTTGCTTGCTTCAATGACTGGTATCCAAAAAACTAAAATACGTTAATTTTCAGTTTTTTTTCCTAATGTTATCAATTTTTTTTACTGATTGGCGTTCATAGCTATCACTTCAGTTACCACTACAGCTACCATTTTTGGTATATGTATTTGGCTTAGGGGTCCTCTGGGGGTGACTGTAACCGTGTTTAGGTTCCAGTAATTTGGCATCCAAAGCTAGAGAATATGGACAACAAAGTTGGTCCCAAATGGCCAAGATCAAAGGTTATTTTAGAAGCCTAACTTTTTTCAGGTGTTAAGGAAACTTACTGGGTAAAAACCAATTTCACCAAACTATATGTCAGTTGTTCTAACCTATTATCCGGCTGGACACATTGATCGATTCAAAGAGGCGGTAGAGTATAGAGTCAATGAAGAAAACCGTATATTGGTCAAACTCTCTTTTTCTTACGAAAACTGGCTTTGATTTAATCTTCCTAGAAATTGATGGCAATGTGCCATCACTTCTACAATGACATGATTTATTAAATACATGGATATCATCTAATTATCATTTAATCAGAAAAATTTTGATTCATTGTCTGATAGAGTTATTAAAGCAATTTTGCCAGAATGCATTGGTGTTTTTCAGCTGGAACAATAGTAAATTTAACAAAAGACAATTGAATCGAACGAGCTTTTAAGTTGCTCCTATAAAAATAAAGACCGCTTTTGTCAAAGACTGTTTTGTCAAAGTTTTTTTTGTACGTTTTCGTTTAGTTCTCGTTTTGTTTTCGTTTAGTTTGCATGTAGCCAACGTCAAAAAATGTAATTGTAATCAAGAGGTGATCCCATTGTGGGGTAACCACAGAGAGGTCAGTTTAGTAATTTTAACTTTAATTTATGACGCTTCAACGCTCTGCCTCCCCCACTTGTCCTTCTGGAATTTTTTTTTGTTTCAGAATTCGTAATTAAAGCCAAACATTTACTCCATTCGAAAAAGTGTTCACTCAATATTCTCAGCGACAAACTACAAGCGTGCAAGTTTGGAGTAATCAGCAAACTCAAAACAAATTGGATCCAAAGACTGCTTATTAAAAAAATGACACGAAAAATTGACGAAACGCATACTTTAGTACACTTGGTCTGAGAAAATTACACATATATAGGAATCAAAATGCTTTCAATTTAGCTCACATCCATTGGCAAATGAACTACTCAATTATTATTTCGAAACATTTTTTTAGGAGATCCTAATAGTTCAACTCTTAGAGCGCAAAAATATCTCAAACAACAAGCTCTCAGAGGAAACAAACAAAAAAATTTAGCTCTTTGTATATGAATCTCGACTTGGTTGAGAAATCTTGTTTGGTCATATTTTATAAAAGCGACCAACGACTTACTTTTTTTGGTCAATTTCCAATTATTTTTAAAAGTTTCTCTTGATTGAAAAAAGTGCGATTGATTCAAAAGTTATAATTGACGGTTTGTCTTGCCCAATAAGATATGGAATTTCTCGAAAAGATGGAAATTCCTGCTATTTGAAAAAAAGTTACGTTAAGCAACTCTAAGATATATCATAGAGCCGCTTAACGTAACCTTTTTAGTTAGTCAAAATTTCCATCTGTTTCAGAATTTCCATATCTTCCAGAGTAAGACAAACCGTAAATTAAAACATTTGAATCAATCGTACTTTTTTCGACCTCGAGAAACTTTAAAAAATGTTTGGAGATTGACCAAAAAAAGTAAGTCATTAGTCGCTTTCATAAAATATCACCGAACCCGTTTATAAATCAAGTCGAGTCGAGATTCATAAACAAAGAGCTATAATTTTTACTGAAACGCCCATGTTTGGTTTAATACTGCTTTCGAGAAGCATTCTGTGCGAGGTTCAATTCTGTAATATCGATACTTTAATGAATTGATATTCGCGAAGTTATCCATTGTTTTTTCTTATACTATTAACCACCTCCAATTGATCCATGAGAAATGAAGCACTTGGCCAGGGAGAGAAAAATTTGACTTCTAACGTAATTTTGCATTCTGCTTTTTCAGTTCAAGTAGCCACGTTGCTACATATTACATTGTACTACATCATAGTGTCCGAAATTCCTGTTAACTCCTTTGGCTATTTTTTAATTTGTTAATGTTTTTTCTACGCCGGAGTGTTATCAAGTCTTGTGACGTTTTGTTCCGTCTGTATAATTTGGTAATCAAAATTATACTTAATGTGAAAACATTCCATCAAATGTAAGCTTAACTAATATTTAACTAACTCTCATTTTTCATATATGTTTGCGATGTTATTTGTATATGTTATATAAACCTACTTAACTTTACCAGTATGTTTAAACATGTATAATGGGCGGTGCAAAACTAAGCGGAGGGCGGGGGAGCTGACAGAAAAATTTGTAAATTGTTTACTTAAAGCCATTGAAGCTTCATTATCCATAAGAACCTGTGTTGGCTGTACAAGGTTTACGTCTAATTCTTTTAAAAAATTTACTAACGGAACCACTTGATTGCATGTTTCTACCGCTAAAGTTTATTCGTCCTCGGCCGTTTCGTTGAAATTTATTTTTGGTTGAAAACATTCCATCAAATGTAAGCTGATTTAGTATTTAACTGACTCTCATTTTTTTGTGAAAAAAATGTTGTATATTACAATTGTGTTGAGCACATTTCGATATCTCATGATAGTCATTGCAAAATATATTTCTTTTTATCGGTTATGGGCTGGCGGAGAGAAGACTTTCAATTCAATTAGAGTTAATAATTTGAAACGTTTAATCAAGTGGCAAACAGGCAGGGCTTTTATGTGATATGAATACGGGGATGTTACTGCGGTTTAACAAATAGTAGTTTGAACATTGAGTTTTAATATTAGAAAAATGCCTAGCTGAACAAGAAACCTTTAGAACAACAGATTTTTAACTCACACCCCAAAACTGAGTAGCTGGAGATTGTCGTTAATAAGGTGATCAGAAATCAGGATCTTGTACAATTGCTCATATTTGTAAACAAGCTCACTTTTAGTTGACTAAAATTAACAAAAAGGCAGGTCAATTGATGTCGAAAGGATTTATGTTAGGTTCGTGTGAATTATAATTTCGCTGGATGGTGGAACGCTGTATTTAGGTAAGGGGGTCAGCTTTAACAGTCCAATCTTGACTAGATACCGAAGTAAGTGTTTGAGTAGAAGGTTATTTTTTTTCTCTTTTTTTGGTATACTTTTTACTTAGAGCATTTGAGACCTGATTATCCACAAGAACGGGTGTTGGCCGTGCCGTGTTTACGCATAGCTTCGTAAAAAGTTTCCTAACGGAACCAATTGTTTGCTTGTTTCTACCGCTAAAGTATGTTAATTATCGGCAGTTCCGTCGAACATTTTTTTTGCAAAAACGTTTGCCCGAATAATTGTTCATGATATGTTATTTGATTTAAATATTACCCACTGGTATTTTTCCTATTGACTACATTACCTGCCCAATCTGAATCTGAGATACTTTTTAGTTTTAGATCACTACCTATTCCCAACATCATATTTTCAGCCTTAGTGCCTTCGGGATGCTTAAAGAATAGCCTAGTGGCATTACCGTGTTTTTTGCTGGAAATTCTACAAAAGGCAGAGTATAGATGTCGTGGGAGCGTTATTTGGTCTAGTTAAAAACCTATGCCTCTGTGATTTGAAAACTGAGCAGGCTGATCTTGGCACTGCCTGCTATTGGTGTATGAAATCTCGAAAAATTTAAAAAACTATCCGAAGGAATGTCAAGTAACTTGACTTTTTTTTGTTTCAAAGCAATATAACATTTTCTCAATATATGCCTTTTGATTCATCGTCAGAATCTGAATTTTCGTCGCGATCAATTTTATGGTTTAGTAACCCAGTCAGAATACTTTTGATTAAATTTCTGAATTTTTCGCTGACTTTATTCGTGAAGGCTTCATTTGCTTTTGTCTGTGTTATCTCGTCGATTTTTTTTATTAATAGCAGAAATTCATTTCCCATAGACTATTTTACTTCTGTTTCATTAAGAACACCTACTATTGTTGAATACAACTTCCTGCCAGACTCCCATTGCTCAAAAAAAACTTTTTCATGTTTTTGATTAACAAACTAAGAGATTCCTCAGTTAATCGTGTTTATGAAAGCCTTGACGTTGGTGCCTGTACATTTGTTTGTCTTTTCCGCGTTTGCTCAAATTTTTTATCCATTTCTTTTAATTCGCCACAATTACAAATGACAGCTAATAAATGCTTGAATTATGGATATATGGATAGGCATGTGCAGGGACAGTATGTTTAACTGCGGTCCGGGACTGTTTTTTTTTTTTCGTATATTTTTTCCGAGACTGTTTTATTCAAACCCCGTTTATCCAAACCCCTTTGCAACCAAAAACAAATCAAAGCAGAAAGATTTTAGAACAACACAACGCCTGCGTTAAATTTCCAGCCTAAATTTATAGGATCAATACCTGATCTAGCGCTTCCAAAAAACTAGACAAATTTCTTAAAAATTTGAGTCAAAAATTGGTACGTGAAATAAATGACAATTTTGATCCCAAAAAATTTCTCGATTGTTGGCTTCGCTTCCATTACTTTCACTGAGAATCGATAGAGACAAAAAAACAAGATTTAAAAACATTACATCTTTCCATCTTTCTTCTTTTTGGAGAAGACATCGCCGGCAAGTTTTAAATCAACATTTACAAGATTGTTTTAAAATAAAACTGAGGGTAATTCCCATATTTGTTCGACCACCCAGCTTTGTTTTTTGATAACATTATCATTAAGTTTGCCATTTGATGCTAACTTTATCGTTGCCATAGTTGATCTAAAATTAGTCTAAAAATAGAAGTACACACAAATGCAGATTGCATAGGCTAAAGTTCAAAAGTTCATGTAATTGATTTGAAGCTCTAATTATTTAAGACCGAAGAAGCTTTTCTAGATAGAAGGCCAGAAAAGGTGATAAAAATTCTCTGATCTTTTCTGCTAGCCCCCGCCTTATTTATCCGTTATTTTAGCACCCCCCCCCCCCCAAAAAAAAAACTCACGTTTTTGCTAATTGTAACAGCGACATTTGCATTATTCATATATTTTTCTGATATTCTTAATATATGTTCATGTATTAACTTACTTAACTTTAAGAGCACGTTAAAACATGTATAAATGGGAAGTGCAAAACTAGGCGGGTGGGGCACTGTCAAGTACGATCATAAATTCTTTACTAAAAGCAATTAAAGCTTGATTTTCCATAAGAACCTGTGTTGGCTGTACAACGTTCACCTCTAATTATTTAGGAAAGTTTAATAACGGAACCACTTGATTGAGTTCATCTTTCGCTAAAGTATATTCGTCTTTGGCTGTTTCATTGAAACTTATTTTTTAAACTCAATTGTCCCACTAATTGTTCCTGAATTGTTATCTTTTTTCCCATATTAGCCACTGCTACTATTTCTTTTGTCCACAATAACTGCCTAATCTGAATCTGAGATACCTCTCATTTTTAGTTACCCACGTATTCTGGACGTCAAGTTTTCATACATAGTAGCATTGGGGATGCCTAATGGATGTTCCAGTGGCATTACTGTGTCGCTATACTGCAAATCAGACAAAAAACTAAGTATAGATGACGTGTGAATTCTATCAGCTCTACTTAATCACGCTTAGAAGTTTAGCCATCCTACTATTCCTCTGTGATTGCAAAAATGAGCAGGTTGATTTAGGCAATGCCTATTATTGGTGAATCAAATCTCGAAATTTGATTTATTTTCCAAATTTTTTGTTGACCTTATTGGTGAACTTTTCTACAACAGTTCATTTCATCTTTGTTATTTAAAACAAAAAAATTGATTTATTTTCAATGATATGAGATTTTAATTCTGTCTCATTAGGAAAACCCTCTAATGTTAAATACAACCTATTGTTAGAATTTTCTTACCCGAAACCTTTTTTTAGTTTATCTAGAACGAGAATTTTGAGAATCCGCTGCTCATTATGTTTTCGAAAGCGTTGAAGTAGGTGCACGTAATTTTGTTTGTCTTTTCCTCTTTGTCAAAAAAATTTTAATCCAATTTTCTTAATTCACAGCAATTTACAATTGACTTAGATAATAAATGCTCAATATATGGATAAGCATGTACGCACGCACGCACACACACACACACACACACACACACACACACACACACACACACACACACACACTCACACACACACACACACACACTCACACACACACACACACACACAGAGAGAGAGAGAGAGAGAGAGAGAGAGAGAGAGAGAGAGAGAGAGAGAGAGAGAGAGAGAGAGAGAGAGAGAGAGGAGAGAGAGGAAGGAGAGGAGAGAGAGAGAGAGAGAGAGAGAGAGAGAGAGAGAGAGAGAGAGAGAGAGAGAGAGAGAGAGAGAGAGAGAGAGAGAGAGAGTAAAGAGAGAGAGAGAGAGAGAGAGAGAGAGAGAGAGAGAGAGAGAGTAAATTTCATTGAGGTCTGGGACTGTTAAGTTTCTTTTTTCGGACTATTTTGTCTGGGATTGTTTTGTATGTTGCTGTTTTGTAGTTTAGGACTATTTTGTCTCGAATTGTTTTGTCATGGACAGTTTTGTAATCCATTTAAATCTATTATTTATGAGATTATTCAAACAATTTTTCAACCTAAATCTTAGCAGAAAAAATTTTAGAAATGATCCAAAGACTGCGTTAATTCTTCGGCTAATTTTATAGGATCACTACCAGCTCCAGAAAATTGCATAAAACTGGACAAATGTCAGAGACTTTTGAGCCAAAAATTGGTCCGTGAAGAAACTGTTTGTATTTAGATTAGCCTAAATTTGTCCACTCAGTCTGATCTCTCAGAATTAAAAATTACTGAGCCTGTGATCTTTCTAATCCTATAAAATTTTTCAATTCATGGGGGCTTCACTTTCATTCCATTCTCTGTGAATCATTACTCAAACAGCGAGCTCCAGAATGCTTATATCTTGACATCTATCATTTTTTTTAGTTCTTTGATAGAGACAAAATACACGTTTCCAAAATACTTCTTTGCTTTTTCATTTTTATTTCTCTTAGAATAAAGAATCGCCGGCATCTCTTAAATGATCATTTGCAATATTCTTTTAAAATACAACTGAGGATTATCCCGTGCTTGTTCAACCCAGCTATTTTCTTTGATAACATTATCATTAAGTTTGATATTTCATGCTAAGTTTATCGTTGCCATAGTTGATCTAAAAATAGTCTAACAAATGAAATACACACAAATGCAAATTGCATAGGCTAAAATTCATATAATTGATTTGAAGCTCTAATCATTTGCGACCGAAGAACCTTTTCCAGATAGAAGGCCAGTTTTAGCACCCCCCAACCCTCAATAAAGGAAACTCAAGATTTTGCTAATTGTAAGAGCGACATTTGCATTGTTCATATATGTTTGCGAGTTTGCGATATTGTTCATATAAGTTCATATATAAACTTACTTAACTTTAACAGTATGTTTGAACATGTATAATGGGCGGTGAAGAACTAAGCGGGGGGAAGGCGCTGGCAGAAAAAATTGTAAATTGTTTACGTAAAACAATTGAAGCTTCATTATCTATAAAAACCTGTGTTGGCTGTACAACGTTTACGTCTAATTCTTTAAAAAAGTTTACTAATGAAACCACTTGTTTGCTTGTTTCTACCGCTAAAGGATGTTCGTAATCGTCCTCGGCCGTGGGGGGCCGGCAGAAAGGATCCAAATACTCATTCTCGGAAACTTGAGACGAATTACTTTCTTAAGAGAGAACTGCAACTGGTTAGACCTCATAATATTTAACTTTGCCCACATTATGTCTACCAGTACCAAAAAAATGTACTTAAAAAGAGAGTCGCTCGCGCTTTCAGGTGCCGAGATCTGTTGTGAAAAGCAGTTGTGTTCTGCTGCAAGGACATTTCACAAAATTGTAATCCTTTTAACCCTCAATTCATTTTTAAGATTTAATTTTTTAAGATTACTAAATGAAGAATTATACTGCAATTCTGAAATTTTGCGGATTGCGCTTCTGTAAAATTTTGAGATGAAAAGCAGTTTTCACTTTTCAACTTTCAGCTCAAAAGTGAAAACCACTGACTGCAATTTCCATAAGAAGCACCCCCTTTTGGTCCGCGAAATGCGAAAGTACACACGCAGAATGTATTAACAAAGGAAAAGTTAAATCTGGTTTTTAAAAAACTAGTAAATTTAGTATCGGTACCGGTAGACGCTCGCCATGCATAGTCTGATCATCAAACTCAATAGCATTAATAAAACGTAATTCCGTAACCATTTTTTGCTGTTTTTTTATGTCTTTTTCTTGTTGTATAAAAATCATGCTTTCGAAATTCTGTAGTTAACGACTAAGTTTTTGTTCACGTTATTTCTTCTAGTCCCGCCAACCTCTCGATAAAACGCGTTTCTATTGTTGTTTGGTCGGAAATTTGAACCAAAATTTTGTCTGGTTGTCGTAAGTTGAGTTTGCCCAGTAGCTGAAAATACATGTCCATTTCGACGATTTGACCCAAAATCCCGATTTCGAAACTTTTCAACGAACAGTACAGCCATGCTTTTGATTTCACTTCGGAATCTTCGCGACAAGATTAGATAGATATTCGGATTAATAGCGCAATTAACAATTAAAATAGGGTATGCAAGAATTGATAAAGTTTGAACAAATTGGCTATCAACTGGATAAATACACGTAAATGTTAACTCGGCTACTAGTTTCCACAAACCGAATATAACATAAAGCAATTCGCAAATATAAAAAGATGCAACAGATAAAGCTAAAATGTAGAAAATGCGATTTCGAGTTGCAAGTGCGCCCGAAGTGTTCAAAGCATTCGTATTTCGTCGCAAGCCTTCAATTTGCTGTACAGTTATTTGATTTGAAGAGCTTGTCGTTTTTGTAGCATTTTTATTCTGAGTTGAATTGTGAACAGTTTTGGTCGGTTTTTCAACCCTATATTTCAACGCATCGGCTTGTAAGAACTTGTGAACTTTATAGAAGACAAACCCTAAAATGACGCCCGGAATTGCGAAACCAGTGATTATATGGAAAAGTTTAGTAAGCTCTGTAACGACGCCAAAAAAGTATATTTCGTACATGCAAATTCCATCCTCGAATTCAGATCCAATTATAGTCAGAGTAATTAAGCCAATTATGTACGAGTAAACTAATATGACGAGCAGTTTCATTTTCCAGTTTTTCAGAGGTTCGTTCAGCAACATTGCATGATAGTATCGTTCGAAAGAGCTGGGAATTAAAATGGGAAAAGTTTCCACTCTTAGACAATTTTGAGTATAAAAAAAATTGTTTGATGGTTGTTGAGTTCAGAAATACAGTCCTTATGAAACTAAAAATGAGACTAATGGCACATATCAATTAAGAGGGAACCCTAGTCAAACTGTTGAAATAAGAGCGATAACTTATCATAAATTACACTTGTTATTATTAAATCTTGGTTATCAATTATCTATCTCTATTTCTAAGATTTTCAATTGTTTACCATTTTAATGAAAAATAGTTGTAATTTACACTTCGTTTTCAAAAAAAGTACGTTAAGAAAATTGAATTGATTTAAATTAAAAGGTGGACGTCTCTGTGTCGAAAAACTTCGAAAAACTAGTCGAAAAACTTTAAATTGAACCGACTAGACTTTTCCGACCAAAAAATGAAAACAATATTTTAAATTGTTTATTTGCACAATATTAATTTCTAATAAGAACCTTGCTGAATGTAAACGACCGAAACAATTTCTGAAAAAGTTATCATCAATCTGAAAAAAGAGCAAATCTTGAGCGTAGGAATAGACAATCTGATCATTAATGGTTTTTCAGTACTGTGTGACAAACGCCTACTTTGAGCGCAAAAAATGCAATCAAAGCAAATTTAAACTGCATAAAATTCTTATCACAGGTGATTTCAAATGCAAGAAAGTCAGATGAGCCCGGAATGTGGTCCCAAAGCATTTCAGGGCTGAATCATTGTATTTCAATTGTTTCCAGTACTTATCCATTTTACATCAACTACAAAGATCGATTTCCAAATGCCAAGCGTATGTGCAGACAAACAACAATTTGCGCAGCATGGTTTATTTCTGGACCGTTCTCTGTGAATCATGATTTATAACCTGACCTTTGTCTGTTAAGAATGATTTATAAACGTACCTTTGCACCTAAAGCATCATATATAAACGTACCTATTCATCAGAAGCACCATTTACAAACTTAGCTTTGCATCTAAAGCACCATTTATAAACGTACCTTTGCCTCAGAAGCACCATTTACAAACGTACCTTTGTTTGATTAATGTCATACTGTAAATACAATGGTAATACTGTTCTTTTCATAATGTACAGAATATCGAAATTAGAAAATAAATTTTTGAACTGAGCTGAAATGAAAATTTTGGTGGCATGAGATGTCATCAATTACGTGTCATCAAATATGCCATTTAGTCAATACGCCTTTCTTTCTTTCTTTCTTTCTTTCTTTCTTTCTTTCTTTCTTTCTTTCTTTCTTTCTTTCTTACTTTCTTTTTATGCCATTTAGTCCTTTGAAATACGGCCAACTTAACCACAAGAGCAATTGTGTATATGAACAAGAGAGGGAAGGAAAGATAGCATAGCGAGATGGCGGGCATATGTGATAGTTGAAGGAAATATCGAAGTGCATTACTTATAGTTATTGTTAAATGAAATAGTTGTCAAGTTGAGCATCGTGGTTATGTTGAGAGTTCAAATTCATTAAAGTTCCAGTATTTTATTAATCTGATTTTTTTGTTTAGCATAAGTTAATTGCTGTTTCTTCAGAGATCTTGCTACTCCATATTTTTGAAGCGAAGGAGGAATATCAACGTAATTTTTAACAAAACGCGAAAACCCAAGCCGACCGAACTTGGAAAACTTTAATGTTGACGACATGTCTGCTGAAGATGTAGACGCTCGAATCTAAAATATCAGCTCATTTAGTTTGCAACCGTATAAATCATGCTTTGCAGGCAAAGATGCGCTTATAAATCATGCTTCACAACCAAAGCTCAGGTTATAAATCATGCTTCACAGCCAAAGGTCTGGTTATAATTTGTCCTTCACAGCCAAACATCAGGTTATAAGTCATGCTTAACAGCCAAGGGTCAGGTTATAAATCATGCTTCACAACCAAAGGTCAGGTTGTAAATCAAGCTTCACAACCAAAGGTCAGGTTATAAATCATGATTCACAGCCAAAGGTCAGGTTATAAATCATGCTTCACAACCAAAGGTCTGGTTATAAATCATGCTTCACAACCAAAGATCAGGTTATAAATCATGCTTAACAACCAATGGTCTGGTTATAAATCGTCCTTCACAGCCAAACATCAGGTTATAAATCATGCTTAACAGCCAAGGGTCAGGTTATAAATCATGCTTCACAACCAAAGGTCAGATTATAAATCATGCTTCACAACCAAAGGTCAGGTTATAAATCATGATTCACAGCCAAAGGTCAGGTTATAAATCATGCTTCACAACCAAAGGTCAGGTTATAAATCATGCTCCACAACCAAAGATCAGGTTATAAATCATGCTTCACAGCCAAAGGTCTGGCTAAAAATCAAACTGAAATCTGCAAAAGCAGAAACATGTTCTGAATAGTGTCATGATCATCACAAATAGTGTCATGATCAGAAAAGTTGGAGGTGAAAGAAACTTCATGAAAATATGATGATTCAGTGCTGATTTGCAATGGAAGGTAAGTCCGGGCGGTTAAAAGCGCGCAAAAGAGTGACCAGAAGCTCTTGCGAGCTTACGATAAACAAGTATGGTTTGTGCAATGTATGTCATTTTTAGAGGTATGATGATTTAATGAGACTGCAAGAAGGCAGAGACAGAGAACAAAATTGTGAATTGTGATGTCATTGCGCAGTTTGTGTCTTATGGATATTTTATGAAAAAATTTTAAATCAAGCCGTTTGGGGCTAACATTGCTAACCATAAACAAAATGGCGGCTCACTCAATTTTTGAAATTGATTTGATTTTGTCTGAGAAAAGTTTCTGAAGGCCGACGTCTGGGCAGCAATCAGAATATGATTTGTATCAGGATTGCACTAAACGTAGCTACTCTAGTCTCAGCAAGATTTAATGAGAAAGAACAGTCTGGAAAAATCTGTTCAGGGTCATTTGCGATGTCAGTCCGTAAAAACAGAAAATGGGAATATATATATATATATATATATATATATATATGTATATATATATATATATATATATATATATATATATATATATATATATATATATACCTTTTAATACTCCACAGGCACGAATACGATCTATGAATCTTAAAGAGTTAACATTCAAAATTTATTATTAAGAATGGTAAACTTGCCAATCTGATTCGATCAAACTCCGATTAATCCAATTCTAAAAATCAGTGGGCTCTAATTTTACTGATTGACCGGTCAATGCTTCTGCTTTCGTTTTTTCGATCATATTGCGAGCCTGTGAATCAGTTTCTCTTTATATTTTTTTCAGCTTCTAGATCAAACCAAATTAGTGTCAATTGCGCTGCCAGACCGGATGTGAACTATTGGTGAGGTTAGAGGGGCTCGCAGAATACGCTGTTTTGAATATCAATTTAGTGTTGTTTGATTATGGGTGGCAAATATACGTAGTAAATCAGCTTATATAAATAGTGTAAATTACCCGCCAAAGCTTGACCTGGATGTGTGAAGTTAGCTCGAAGTTAGCGCATGTGCTTTCTCAATTTTAACTTTCGGAGTCATGCTGAAACATCTCCTCGAGCTAGGTTTTCACCAAGAAGATATGTACAAAAATGTGAGTGTTTTCTTATTCCAAGCGATTTTGTCAGAATATCTGCAGGCAAGTTTTCTGTAGTCAAATATGACAGTTCAAGTTTCTGGTTTTCTACTAGTTCTCTCACAAAGTGCAGTTTTATGGGAAAATGTTTAGTTTTTCCATGATGCATAGAATGTTTACTTAATGCAATACAGGCTTGATTGTCGGCAAAAATTTTCAGAGGTAGTTTATAAAAAATTCCTAAGTTATCTAGGATTCCACTTAGGTGGATGGCTTTTTTACTCGCCTCAACAACACAGTTAAATTCTGCTTCAGCAGTTGATGTTGCTACAGTCTTTTGGGCTTTACAACACCAACTTATTGCTCCAGACGACTCATTAACTTAAAACAAAAACCTGAAGTATTCCTCCTGTTATCTATGTTCCCTGCCTAATCGGCATCAGAAAAATTTAACAAATCCAGAATCTGAGTCTTACGGAAAGTTAAAGTCCGATTGATTGTTCCTCTTAAGTATCTAAGAACACGCTTGGCTGCTTTCCAATGAACTTCTCCGGGATTTTCAACAAACGAACTTAGAGCATTAGCTGCAAAACAAGTATCGAGTCTGCTCGGCAAAGCTAAATAGTTAAGACAACCTATCAAACTTCGGAAATTGGTTTTGCTCATTCTAAGTTGCTCCTCACTCCCCTCCTGAAGACAATCATTTTTTGAAAGTTTACTAATTTCTTCTAATGGTGTGCCAATTGGCCTACAATTGTTCATTTTGAATTTCTCTAAAATTTTTGCTATGTATTTCTTTTAGCTAATTTTTATTTCCGATAAAGTCCTCTCAATTTTCATTCCTAAAAACCACGTCAAATCTGAATAATCACTAATTTGAAACCTCTTGGAAACCTCAGCGTAAAACAAATCAAAAAAATTTTCAGAAATGCTACAAACTATTAAGTCATCTACCCACAAGCAAAGGAAACCAATTATTTTTTCATCCTGCTTTTTTGTAAACCAACATTCGTCATAAAATGAGTTAACAAATATTAGTGTAATCAAGAAAACCTTCAAAGTCAAAAACCAGTTTCTCCCAGATTGTTTCAAACCATACAAGCTCTTTTTTAATTTACAAACAAATGTTTTTCCATTTTCATCCAACAGTTCAAAACCTTCAGCTTGTTTGATGACTACATCTTCTTCAATCGGATCATGTAGATAAGCAGTTTTTTTGTCCATTTGTTTTAATTGATAATCGTTAGAAATAGCCAGAGACATCAAAGTTCAAATAGTTGAAAGTCTAGCTGTAGGTGAGTATGTTTCATAAAAATCGTTTCCGAAAACTTGGCTGAAACCTTCTGCAACAAAACGAGCTTTATAGCGACATATATCACCATCAGGACCGCATTTCAAAGCAAAATTCCATCTGTTTCCTACTGGTTTTTTATCACTTTCCAATTAGGACCAAACATTGTTTTCAATCGAAGAGTCTAACTCATTTTTCATTGCTTCAAACTGATTTGGAATTTGCAAAGCCCCGTCAACATTTTGTGGTCGCAAAGGATCGATAGTCAGTTGACTCAAAATAGAAACTTCATTTGAATCGTTATCAATGTCTTAGACTAACTTTTGTGTTTTCTTCTGTTTAAATTAAAATTTCTTTTCATTAAATCTTACGTTTCATGACTTTCGGACTTTCAGTTCTCCTTTTCCGTCTTCAAACACAATCAAAAAACATTTACTATTATCGGAATTCCCAAGAAAAATTCTCTTTTTTGAGGTTTGATCTAATTTTTTGCGAAATGGTTTTTCAATAAGCATAAATGCCACACAACCAAAAAGATTGACGAAATATAATTTAGGTTTTTCATTGTACATCATTTCAAATGGTGTTTTCTCAAGAGCTGAGAAAAAACATGTTTTTGATGTAAAAAGCCATGTTCAAGGCATACGTCCAATATTTTTTGTCCAAGCAAGCGTTGTCTAAGAAACAGCGAGCCATAGCAACAGAAATTCCCAAAATTCTTTCAATTTTTCCATTTTCTTGTGGAGTATATGGAGCGGAGTCTTCAAAACGAATTCCTTGGTTCCTAAAATAGCGCTTAAACTCATTTGAAATGTACTCTCCACCTCTATCAGAAACTAAAGTTCCTGGTTTTCTAACATCAGCACAAAACTGCTTAAACTTATCCAAGACCTCGTCTCTTGTTTTCATGAAGTAAACTTTTGAGGAACGACTGAAGCTATCTACAAATCCAATGGCATAACAGTGGCCATCAACAGCATCAGGAAAAATTTTTCCTAAGACATCTGTAAGCACAATGTCCAAAATTTATTTCGCTCTTGTCATGCAATCTTTGGGAACAGACTGTTTTTTCGACTTATTTTACTCACAAAGTTCACAATACTCAATTTTTGGAATCATTTATTTTCATACCCTCAACAACTTCTGGCAGACGTTTCAAATCAGATAAATTGTTATGTCCAATCTTTGCATGCCACATTTGTAATCTGTCAACATTAAAGCAATTTTCATTAGAACAGGGAAAAATTTTACACACAAACAATCCTTTTTCAACTTCAAAAGGAAACAAGACTTTATAAAAAACAAGTTTAAGTTTTTCACCGAAAGAAACATCAACACCCGCTTCTCTAAGTTTTGAAACAGAAACTAAGTTTTTTGAGTTTTCACGTACAAATAATGCATCTTTTAAAACAACTTTTTCAATTCTTCATTGCTATTCTTAGCGAAAAACTCAACAGCCACTTTTCCTAACATTGCGGAGTGCGTTTTGTTGGCATTGTGAATTATGCCTGAAAAATTTTCATCCAGGTTAGCAATATTACTTTTATCTTTGATCATGTAGTTTGTTGCGCCAGAGTCAATGATAAAATCTTGATGTTCATTACAATTCTCACTCGAGAAAACGCTAAAACTTTTCTCTTCTTCTTCTTCCGAAATTAAACTTTGACTTTCTTTCGAAATATTTTGTCGTTCATATTTCATTGCATGGGATTCAAATTTTTTGTGAGTGAAACTTTTTTTGGCAATATGTCCAAATTTTGCACTTAAAACAAAATTTTCTTGATATAGGTTTTTCTTTGATAGGTTGCGATTGTTGTGCAGGACAAAATTTTGCAATATGCCCCCTCTTGTGACAATTAAAACAAGTTCAATCATTGGTAAGGAAAACGGATTTTGATTTCGGTGTATTTTTGTCGTTGCGTTTCTCACTTTCAAAATTTATCAATTCACGTTTTATTTCATCCAAGGTTTTATCTCGACCATATTTTACCAGAGTACAAGAACTTTCAAAATCACGAGGAAGTCCCTTCAAAAGTATCGAGTCAAACATTTTTCACTTATGGACTCATTGACTTCGGAAAGGTTTAACTGCATGCCCTCGGCTCTAGTAATATAGTCTACTATGCTTTCGTTATTGCTTTTTCTCAAATTTATTAAATCATATATTAATTTTTGTAAACGCGGCCTCTCAAAAATTTTAAACCTCTTACACAACACGCTCCAAGCTTCAGATCCTTTTCCCCTATATAGTCGCAAAAAAACTGACTTCGTGTCGAGGCACTGAACAAGTTCATACCAAATCGCAATCCTTTTTTCCTCAAAAATCTCTTTTCTCTTTCTATTGGCCGCATCAATTTGCTCCTGTGAAGGTCGTCCCCTCAGCGTAGGTATAAACTCCCTATATACTACAGTGCCGTCAAGAAATTTATTCAACTTCAAAACATACATTCGTGCCTCAAACTGTTCAGAAAAATAAATAAAGTCTTCTTCTTTACCGCTAAAAAAAGCTTATCAATTGTTTTGCTATTCATGTTTAAAAGGAGAGCTATTGTTGTGTGTTAAGAAAAATTGAAATTAAATTTTGAAGGTAAAATTAAATTTTTAATATTAAATCTATCCTTACACTCTATCGAACAAACATCTCAAACCACTAAATTAAAGAACACCAAAAAGGTCTTTCTTTATTCAGACCTTAACAAGTTTTCTATTTTCCCTTCAACAAAACTAATTTCATCCTAATTTTAAAAGCAACAGTATTTTAGGTTTTGGAAAAACACGAAGTTATAAACGTCTTTTAAAAGAGAAACCATTGACCACCAGACAGTCTTTATTTAAGAAACCTTTGGACCTTTACTTGAAACTTTTTTATAACAACGCAGAGTCTGCAAAAATTCGTCATTATACAACTAAATTTTTTTTAAAGCAGTGCTTTTCAAAAGCTATATGAGAAAATCTGTCTACTTAGTATAAAAGATGACCCATTTTGTTTGAGAATTTAGTATCTTTGACAAAGTTGGAGTAGACATTGACAAATAAAGCCACTGATTCCCCCACTGCGACTATGCACGATGAGGATGGATCCTCCAGATAACTTCTCAAACACTAGCTTAAACTTTTCTCTTAAGCATGGGCCAACTTTCGCAAAATTCTTCAAGCAAGCTTTCTATGCATCATGTTTTACTATGTTGTTACTATTTTCAACCATATTGCAGGTTTTCATATGTTTCGAATGATGTACAAAATTTTACAAGCCCTGCAGGGACTCTGACCAAAATCGCTTTTACAATTTCAATCTGTTTTACAGACCGATTCGCCATTTTTTAAGAAACCGATTCTTTTAGTCGACCTTTTAATTTTTGTTTCAATCGACCTTTTTTTGTTAAATCACAAGCTTTGACGCGCGCTGGAATCTTTAACTCTATAAATACCAAGCATAAAATTAATTCAATAAGTCAACAGTTTCAAAGTTTGACCCTTTTTCTCTCTCACTGTCTTCTCTCATTTTCTCCCTGTATCTCTCTCTCTCTCTCTCTCTCTCTCTCTTTGTCTCTCTCTCTCTCTCACTCTTTCTTTCTGTGTCTTTCTCCCTGTCTTTCTCTCTCCTTTTCTTTCTCTGTCTTTGACAATTTTTTTGACCAAGACACCCTCTCATTCTCTGTCCCTCTTTGTCACTCTCTCTGTCCTTTTTTGTCACTCTGTCAAACAGGCAGGCCACCCTTTCTCTTGTCTTGTCTCACTTGTCAGTTTTCTGGGCCCATAACCTATTGTTGAGGTTAGAGGGGCAAACAGAATACGCAGCTGTATTGAATATCAATTTGGTGTTGTTTGGTTATGGGTGGCAAATATACGTAGTAAATCAGCTTATATAAATAGTGTAAATTACCCGCCAAAGCTTGATCTGGATTTGTGAAATTAGCTCGAAGTTAGCGCATGTGCTTTCTCACTTTTAACTTTCGGAGTTATGCTGAAATGAACAACTCTGACGCTTTTTTTGAAAAATTCAGATTCGTTTTCTCCTAATTTCAGGGCAGATAAAGTTTTCGAGCTTTTTATGGCCTTGTAATTATGATTGGATTGGTGTAACAGCCGCAGCCATTTAAGCATTGGCTTTAAGAATATCCACTTCTATTTTACCAAAAAGGATTTTAATAATTACTTTATTACTTTAATCCAAATTCGGCTCGGATTTTCTTTCTTTTCATAATAGATATGAGCAACATTCTTATTTTTCTTATATGCTATCAGTTATTCAAAAGCGACAAAAAACGAAGAATAAGGCAAATCCGTTTCGAAACGCACTCGCCCAATTGCCAAGATAAAATCTAATGAAAAGATTTTAGATATTAAAAACTCATTGATCAGAGTAAATTAACTCGCCTTATTGTGGTACAAACTTGTACCCAGCAACCGCGGACTGTAATTGTAAATTTGTTCAATGTTTTATTCAATTATAACTTAAAACGCTCATGAACGTGGAAACCTTTACCTGAAAACCATAAGCAATGTCGTGCCTGAAAAATACAAGGTGTAAGCTGACGCCGTAATTTTACATCCGATCATTCCCAAGAAATGGCTGTGCCTCGCGACATAATAGAGCTCTGAAAACCCAATGAAGATCGTACAAAACAAGTCGATAAATGCCAAATTTGTAGCCAGAAAGCAAGATCGTTTCTTAATATGTCCAGTTCTGATTAAGACTATGATTAGTAACGTGTTGGAGATGATAGAGATGGGAATTACTGGCAGCAAAATTGCAACTGTTGTTATTGCCCACAGATCTGATCTATCTGAAACAAAAGAAAAAACGGATCTTTTCCGTTTGTACCCCTCCCCACCCCCCCCCCCCCAAGTAGGTTATGCGCCCCCCTCCAGTTTCAGTGCACGAGCCGTTACATAGTAAATCATTATGTAACAGTGTGGCACGTGCATCTGGGGGTGCAAATAATATGCACCCACTAAGCTTGGGGGGGGGGGGGGTGGCACAAACGGAAAAGATCCGATTTTTGAAGGCCAACAAATCATATAGGATGTACCTATGTACCATTGTCGATAATTGGATGAACAGGCTGCGGTTGAAAATCATTGGGTATGAAAAGAATATGATGATCAACCACTTGATGGTCGGGGTTGACCACGAATCAACCAAAAAAGTTATTGGTCGACTATGGTTCGATCGACTTGGGTAGAGCAAAATTGTAGGTTCAACAATTATTTCGTCTTTATTGAATCCATTATTTAATTTTTCATTGTTGCAAAAAGTCAATAGATCGCGGAAAAAACTATTAAAATCTGATGTTTGAAACGAAAACAAAAGCGATAGCTCGCCGTCTTGCTACGATAAATTTTGTGTCTTCAATTTTACTCTCATTTGCAATTGTATGCCAACTCAATTCAAAAATTGGCCATAAATAATCATTTTCTGCTTAAAAAAAATCGGTTTTTTTTAAATAGTTGGACAGTTTCCAAAGAGGAAAATTTTATTGATATCAAATCTGCAATATCGTTTGCTCATATATTTGACCAAATAGAAGCGAGTGTTAGGAAGAATTGCTCTCAAAAGTCAGGAGAGGGAGTTGAAAGTTTGGGCTTAATAAGGCCAGCCGCACTTGGTATGGTATGGTGGAGGTGGAGGGGAGTGATCAGTAGTGGATAAAACAGGGCTTCCAGCCACCAGCCCAATTTAGCATATTCCCCCTCGGGAATTCGGGGGAATAGACCAAATTGTCCTGCTAACTGGAAGCCCTGTTTTATCCACTTCTATAGGCACAACTAAAAATAAAAATGAGGCAAAAAATAAGTCATAATCCGCAATACCCACATACTACTCACTCTCCACATATACCACATTCACTTTCTACTTAAATAATTCGCCTCCTTATGTGCTTTATGTGATCTATGTGTATTATTTAATTTTTTCTAAAATTTTATAATATTATACCATAATATATCATATTATTCTATATTATATCATATTATATTATATTATATTGAAGTATTTTATATTATATCATATTATATTATAATTTACTTTACATTTATAATAATACTAATGTTAATGCTAATACTAATGCTAAATAATAATTAAAAAAATATGGCAATCTATTCTTCTAATAATTTATCTATATCTATACCCTTAGCTTTTGATTTAGCGAGTATAAGATAAGATTTATAATATTCAGTTTCATTAAACTTATGGGTCTTCGAGCACGCTTCGCCATCTATTTGATTAGACTTATCTATTGAATCAGACTTATGGGTCTTCGACCATGCTTCGCCATCTATTAAATTAGATTTAAAAAATTCATTAACAGGTTTCATTTTTTTAGTAGACTCTAATTCTTTAGTTGAATAAACACCTCCGGGAAAATCTATATCTTTATGAGCTTTTTTTATATGACCCTTTATCCCAGTAAAACTAAATATTGTGAACAATATTCACACCTCACCTTTGTTGAATTACATTCTTTACATTTAGCTTTTTTTATTAAAAGATGTTAATTGTTTTGCAACGCCACATCTATTACAAACTTTATTTGTTAAATCAATTTTATTATTAGTAAAACTAGAAGTATGACTCGAGTTAGAAGTAAAGTTAGCAGTCGGCTTAAGGTTAGAAGTAAAAATAGAGTTAGAAGTAGGGTCAGAGTTAGAGCTGGAATCGGAATTAGAGTTAGAAACAGTATCAGAATTAGAATCAGTGAAAGGGGCTTCGCCCTTGGTCCCCCAACTGCTTCGCAGATTAGAAAAAGAGCTAGGGCTAAAGCTAAAGCTAGAACTAGAACTAGAACTTGAGCATTTTGAAGCAATTCCCCTAGCCTTTGAACGGCCTTTATTCAAACAAATACCTTTCAATATATCATCCCCACATGCACACTTACTAATTTTATCCTTATGTTTCGTTTTATAATGGAAAGATAAATAAATAGGGGATCCACATTAATAATCACACTCTAAACATGCTGCTGTTTCAATCATTAATTATTTTTAATAGTTCAAATTTCAAATTTTAAATTTCAAATTATATTATCTTATGACTATAATCTCTTATATCTAATCAAACTTAAAATTAATATATTTATATTATTATTTATTATAGCTTTTATATCTTTGTACAATTATTTATAACTAGTTATAATTTTAATTAAACTTCTAGTATAATCTTTAGACTGGACACACTCTTTTAGATTTTCCCTACCTAATTTTTTAAGAGTATTATATTTAAATCTTGTATCTAAAATTTGATCAACATTCAATTCAGTTTTATCTCTAAAATTTATAATTTCATCTTTAAATTTTTGATTATTTTTATGTAGATCACTTAAAACAGTTATACCTTTTCTGTTTAAAGTTTTAGTCTCTTCATCAACGAAGCAACTTCCCTGATCAATATACTCTTCTTGTATACCCCCAACACGAACGAAGACTCATGACATTTCTGTTCATGGTCTAAGTCTTCACCATTGTGAAACTTGGACTCCGTCCCATAACCCAAATTCATTAGTGAGCTCGTTCTATTTTTGTCAAAAGGCTTGCATGTGTTGCCACTCGTGCTGCAGTTTTTTACTGTCGGGTCAAGGTTTATAGTATTACATATCCACATGAGTATACCTATACCCATTGATATACTCCCCCCTTACTTAACCACATTAGCAATAAGCTTTTCTTTTGGTTAGAACATCAATCTGATTCTTAATACCTCTTGAATTAAGAAGTTTATTAAAGTATAATATATAGTTAACTTTATTTGTAGTATTTCTGTCTGTAGCACTATTCATTAGTGCTTTAATATAATCTATGATTTTATTTACATCGTTACTCTCTAATTCATCTTTTAAACTAAGAGCTTTCAAGCCTAGGAAACCAACTCTTGAGTCATATACCATAGTTATATTTTTATCAATAATAATAAAGTTTCCTCTTTCTTATTATAATTAATCATACCATAACGAAGTGCATCAGCTGTCCCATCCGTATAATTATAATAACTATTATTTAATTCTTGATTTATACCATGGAAGTCATGTTTGCAATTGTATGTTGTATTAATATTTTGAAAAAGATCAGCTCCATTATAAGTTGTTATATAAATAGTATCACAATTCATTCTAGCCATATTATTTATCTGAGCTGGTTAATGACAAATTACAATCAATTGAATATTTTTATTTCTTCCTTCTGTAAAATAAAAAGCTATATCCATATTAAACTTATCACCCATATCATCAAGAACAAATACACTATTTTTGAATTTGAGTATATTTTTCATTGCGATCAAATTTATATCACCCATATCAAATCCAGCATAGGGCTTGCCAGTCTCAGGATCAATCCAATCCTTTTCATCTTTACATATTATGAATATAGACCTCCAATTGTGTTCAACCATTTGCTTTTGCTTTTGCTTTTGCTCATAATCCTGCTCATTATCTTGTTCCTGCTTCTGTTCCCGTTCCTGCTTCTGCTCCCGTTCCTGATCCTGATCTGTGAAGCAGGTTCCCTGATCTGCGAACCAGCTTTGCTGATCTGCGAAGCAGGTTCCCTGATACAACTTCAAGTATTGTCTAACAAAATAAGTCTTACCTCTACCAGTAGGCACCATTAACAATAGTATGCAATGATGCCTTTTCAAATTCAATCTAACAAAACTTTTAATCATAAACTCTTCAAAGCTTTCTTCAAGTTTGTGTATTTACTTGGCAACTCACTATATATATATATATATATATATATATATATATACATAAAAATTACAATGGTATGAATGCAAGTATAAATATTGTAGGACCCGTCTCCATTTTTTATATATGAAATATAGACTTATAATTAGACTTACATTTAGACTTATAATTAGACTTATAATTAGACTTATAATTAGACTTACAGTTAGGTTTATAATTGGGCTGATAATGACACTTATAATTAGACTTATAATTAGAGTTATAATTAGACATATAATTGTACTTATAATTAGAGTTATAAATAGACTTATAATTAGAGTTACAATTAGACTTATAATTAGACTTATAATTAGATTTATAATTAGGCTGATAATGAGACTTATAATTAGACTTATAGTTAGAGTTATAATTAGACCTATAATTAGACTTATAATTAGAGTTATAATTAGACTTATATTTAGAGTTATAATTAGACTTATAATTAGAGTTATAATTATGCATTATTTATTATAAAGAAATGCTTACACTAACTTTTGAGGAATTCATTAATAAGTTTGGTATTGACAATAAAGCTATGAGTTATATCGAAACAGAAGATTTATAAAGATATAATTCTAACTCCAATTGAGATAGTAATGTGAGATGAGACTCCCGTAATCATCAATGATTCTAACTTTAATGCTATAGTAAATCTAGACCCAACTGATGGCACTCATTGGGTTCTAGTTATAAGAAATAGAGGTGGTAAGGCGTTGAGACTCCACCATTATTCCTAAGAGAATATATTGATCTAGGGTCTGATTAAAGAATACAGGAATATAATGAATCTTATTGTGAGGCATATTGTTTATACATGATCTATCTTTCTGATAATGGTTATAGAATAAAGAGTGCATTGAAAACTCTAGTTAATTAAGTTAAATTTCCAGAGGTATAAAAAAAGTTTTTGGGTTAAAAAGCTAAAGGTAAAGTTGAAGTTAATGACGATGACAATATCAATCAGGGAACTTGCTTCGCAGATAGTAATTTCAATGACAATGTCTATGTTAATGGCAAAGACATTTTCAATGGTAATGTCAATGGCAATGACGATGACAATGTCAATCAGGGAACCTGCTCCGCAGATGTCAATGTCAATCAGGGAACCTGCTTCGCAGATGTCAATGACAATCAGGGGGCCTGCTTGGGGAACCAAGGGCGAAGCCCCTTCGCAGATGTCAATGACAAAATCAATGATGAAACATGGACGAAGTCCCACAAAAATGACAAACTATTACCCTCACTATCAGATGATACCTATAGTAATAGTGATGAGAGAGTTTGATCAGAGAGCCATAAATATACAAATATATTTAATAAAACCAAACAAAGAGATAAACTCTGCTCACAATGTGGATGTGGGGGGGGGGAAGTAATTTTGGTGTAAGGATCTCCCTCCGGTCTTGGTTCCCCATCTAATTTATTAATTGATGTTAATGATATTCTACACTCATGGATAAATAATAAGAATATAATCGTTAATAGCACATTCCCGGAAAACTTCAGATGTATTATATCTGGTCCTAGTGAATGTGGAAAAACGATTTTTTTGAATTATCTACTTTTGAAAAATATAGAATTTGATAGATAAAATATCATTGGTCCTAATGGTAATCAATATGATGATTTAGAGTATAAAGATATTGGTTTTATTAAAGATATAAAAGAATTACCCCAACCGAAAAAACTACCGGAAGATATAAAAAACTCATGATATTTGATGATGTCGGTGGTAAGAAACCAGTTATTAACATCTGCTGTCACAGCCTGTGAAAATCCAAAAAATCTGTTTGTAATTTTGTTCCCTTTAATAGTTGTATGGAAATTTGCCGATTTTTCGAAAAAATTACTTCAATAATTACATAAAGTACATACTTTTTGGCTTCATGAAATGTTTCTTTTTCAAATTGATCTATTTTGCTGGCATATGGATTATTTAATTGTTTCCGTTGGACGCGCAGTAAACTCAAAACTAGATTTGGACTCATCTTGAATTTTTATAATTTATAAATAATCGGATTACATTTGGCAAAGGTCTTTTTTAAAAAACATTTGAAATTTTGATTTTTTATGTTAATTACTGACTAGAATTATTTCAAATCAAGGCTGCATTACTGACAGAGTATATTTAAAACGAAATAAGGGCAAATAAATGTTTATTATGAATTCAGAGAAAAACTATTTTTCAGAGAAATATAATTGTTCCGACCCACTGGGGTGAGGAACAACATACTCAAATGGTTTTTCTACAGTCATTTTCGGCCGATAGATATATTCATAGTCCAGAGTTGATAATGCTATAACTAGAAAGCCCGTACAGCGTAAATTTCTGAATAAAAAGATTTATTTGTTTTCTTTTTTTACAATGAGTTATTGAGGTTTAAACTTTGTGAATAGTAGACAAAATTCCGTTGTTTTCATTCTCCTTTTCCTTATTTTTGTCAAAATTTTCGTCAATTGTTGCTAAAAATTTCAAAAACTTTCAATAGCAATGTTATTTATCTCAATTTTCGGGACAGGGGAGACTTGAGACTTTCCGATTGGTTTTATCTCTGTCTCTTTGTTTATGTTTTTGTAGTTTTTTTGAATTTAGGTTTCTTTTTAATCAAAAATGGCGCCAAATAAGCTTCTACGTCTCACTTTCTATAAATATGCCAGAAGTATAGACCTACATCTGCAGCCACAATCTTTGAAAATGCGAAGAATTTGGTGGTACTTTTGTTCTTTTTAGGAGTCGTCTGGAATAGAAATTTTCCCAAACATTCAAAATATTATTTCAATAATTATACAAAATGCAAAATTTCCTTTTTGGATTATTGAAACGTTTCTTTTTATAATTGATCTATTTTGCAGACAAATGAAATATTTAATTCTTTCGTTGGAGGCGCAGCAAAACCCAGGGCTACGCTTGGACTCATCATGGATTCTTTTATTCAATAACTATTCGGATTACATTTGGGCACGGTCTTTTTCAAAAATTTTTTTCTGCGGTTTTGATTTTTTTATGCTAACTACTGGCCAGAATTGTCTCAAATTTAGACCACAGTAATTACAGAGCATTTTCGCAATAAAAATAAAGCCAAATAAATGTATATAAGGTCTTCAGAGAAAAGCAAAATTTTGTTTGACATTGTGCCTTCGTAATTTTTAATTGTTTTTTTTGTTTTGCCTACGTTTTTCATTCTTTTTGCGGCCTCCTTACTTTGTCTTATTAATCAGAGATTCAATTGGGCCCTTTTTGAGCTGTAGATTAACCTTTACAAAGCTCTCAGTCGTTATTTATTTCTGTTTGATGTTTAATTTAATTATATTTGCTGTTATGAAACTGAAAATATAATTTTTTGAAGAAATTGTCAGTAAAAAATTCAGGTATTTCAAATTCTCTTGATCATATTTCTGTCCTAACGTAGTTTAGTTTCAGTAGTTTCATATAGGACAAAACTTTTAACATTTGAAAAACATTGTACTCTCTATGGTGCTTTTATATTTAAATAGTAGCTTCGTTGGAAATATTTGTGATTTCTTGTATTTTTTCCTATATTTTAGGTTTTTGTTCTGTTTTCAAAACAAAAAAAATTAACAATCAATTTGCATCAAAATTCACAAATAGCAATTTTTTATGAAGTCAGTGAGTAGGTTATTATGTTAGGGGCACCAAAAACCCTTATCTAAAAAACTTTATGGTATTTTATTGTTTTTGCCTCTATTTGTCGTCTCTATTTGTTTTTTGTGCAAATGAACTTGACAGACAGAAACTTAATTGCATCTCTGTTTCTTTGGGTGATTATATTTAGTGATTAAAACTTGTTTCTAACGATTTCAATGACTCTCACAAATTTTTTTCAAGTGAAATAGTTTTTGTACTTCCCAATTTTTGTTCTCACTGTCCTCAAAAACTCACTTAGTCCCATCTGTTACAGAACTCAAATATTTTTGTTGCTGCAAACAATTTGCTTGCTGTTGATTATGTTTTGACTAATGTCTTAACAGCTTAAAATTGTGTCCTGTGTGCTTTTTGTGAGTTTTCAATACTTTCCATTGTTTTTGGTTCTTTTGCTGTCTTTGTCACGAAGAACCTTTACAAAGAAGACGCATTAAAAATTGAAAGAGAACCAAGTAGAAACATCAAACCCCTGTTTGTCAATTTAAACTTGTTAATGGTTTCCAATGTCTTGTAGTTTTAACGGCTTCAACACTGTGGCTTCGTTAAAATGTTTAAGAAATTTTAAGTTCTGCCCTTATTTGTTGTTTTTCTTGGAGTCTCATGATTCGATCTCACTAAAGCAAAAACCAAACTGGTCTCATTATTGTTGACAAGTTAACCCGTTTTTGCTCTAAAATAAAAAATCATGGTTCGTTTGAAATTATGAAGAAACAAAAAAAAATTGAATTTTTGAAATTTGTCATTTTGTATTGTTTCTGTCATATTTTATTAGATAGTTTCTTGTATTAAGAGGGTGTTTCTTCTTTCCTTCTAGTGACCAAAATCCCATCTTAACTTTGGTTTTATAATCGTCGAATGGTTTTTTGGCTTTGACACTACGCATTTTCATATAAACTGTCTGCTTTTTTTATATTTCCCCATTGTTGTGTTTTTTCCTTGCCACATTATTCACACTAATGGATTGGCCCAATTGGCGTTGAAAAAATGCGCAATTGAATATATTTAAGGTTCTTCACGAATAGCTTATGGTATTAACGATTGCAACCCTACTTTCTTGTTAAATTGAATTTATTTTTTCTGGTTTTTTTGCCGTCCTTTTTGTAGTCGTCTGACATATTATGGATAATGACAGGTCTCATGTGCTTCCTGTGAGGTATGAAGTGACGTTTTTAATGAGCCCCGATGATATAGTCTGGTTTGAATCAATTTGTATTTTGTTGTTTCCAAGATTAACTGCGTCTTTTTGAACTTTGCATTTTTTGCTCGTCGTTGTCGACCTGTTACCGGGTCTCATATCTTTTTTAATGAAGTACTGGTTAGCATGTTTGGTTGAAATTTTTTCTTATTCCAATTTCATTGTTATAGACATCGAGCCTTGGTTCCAACTGATAATTGCAATTGTTTTTTTTATGTATATATCGTGCAGCACTCTCAATAATGGCGATTCTAATCGGCCCCCTCTCCTAGCATTAATATTTTCATTTAGTTGTTTGTTGAACGATGTGTGAATTTTTTGGAAGTTTTCTATCTCTTCTTCATCTGGTAGACTATCAAATCGAAACGTGGATAAGCTGTGTTGGAATATTATCTGCGGAGGCACATTACCGAGCTTCCTTGTTTGTATTATAGGAGAAAATTTTTTTTTGAATTGTAAATAAACTGACAGAGAAATGAATCACGTATAAGATTGAGTAATTTTCAATTCTGAAAATTTAAAAAAACATCAAATTTTTAATTTTTTTCCTTTATCAATGAACATAATTTGAGTGTTCGTTTTTTTTCATTCAATAACCCTGCATTTGTTGAAACTGTTGCTCTTTCGAACTGTTAATCAAGATGTTGACATATACTAGACAAACGAATTGGTATTAGGATCCAGCAAAATTGAATAAGTACGCAATAATTTAAAAAAAATCGTTGTTATCTGTGTTATTCAAAACAAGTATTATTATTATTGGAAACTGCTGTCTTATTTAAACCAAAATCTGTTTAACTAGAGAACGTCAGTTTCCAACTTAGATATAAAAACCAACAAATAATTAATTGGTTGCTTTCATAACAATTCGATTTTTTTCTTTTTTTCTATTTTTTCTTTTTTTCTATTTTTTTCAAACTTTTTTTTCGATTTTTCTGATTATTTTTTCCATACTGGCAAAAATTATCTGAAAAAACTGAACTCGCATATATACAAGCAATGTTGAAATAATTAATTTGAGTAGAAGCAAAACAGAACTCACCCATTTTCTCGATTGTAGCTGTCCAGTTAAAACCACAGTGCTCGAAATACTCTTCATTCATTTTTGCCCAAATTAGAAAGTGGGTAAATTCAAATCAGTCCGAACTAATTCCACTCAAAGCTTCCTCTCAAATTTTAATTAATCCCAGTCTAATTGAATTCAAATTGGGTGATTAGAGAAACTTCAGATTTTAATGGGAATAAAATTGGGCATTTTTGTTCTATCTTTGGTGATTGCAGTAAATGTCAGCGTGTTGCAACGTTCTGGGAAAGAAAGGAAAACGTGATTTGTTCAGACTATAAAAGGTGAAAGAGATCTAATTTCAAAACCCTATAAATTTCCCTTTTTTTGTTGAAATGTGTTTGATTTACTTTGAAATTTTACAACTCTTTTGATGTCGAAACTAATTAAAAATCCTCGCGAGCTAAGATAACTTGTGAAGAGATCGTGCGCTATTTTCTTTTTGTCTATTTTTACCCAAAACAATTGATCTATAAAAGCGGTTAGAATTGTATGTAATATAGAGCTTTTATGGGACTATATCTTTACTAGGCAAAATTAAGTTCACAATATCAAAAGGAACATACCAGGGTTGCCCTCAAAATTTAAAAAGCTATAAAATTACAACTTTCCTATAAAAGCTTCATGAAGTAAAACTTTCGAAAACTCAATGTTTTTTTTAATAATCGTAAAAAAACACTAACAGAGAATTTTAAAAAGAAGTATGTTTAATTCGGTCGACAGGGGTACCCAGAAAGGTGTCTGCTTTTTAATAATAATAATAATTCTAATAATAATAATAATTCTATTCACCCCTATTATGACACAGATATTATGACACAGAAATTATGACACAGAAATTAAACAAAACCGATAGTAGGATGGAAAAGATTTCCCAAAAATATATTGAAATATGAATAGTGAGATTTGTAATATGAACTAAATTCAGGACTATTATAACCGTTTTGCGTAATGGCTGTTCTGATCTGAGCAAGAGTTCGCGTAACAATTCAAACAAATCTGTTGAAGCCAAACATGGCTGATATTTTGGACGAAACCTTAAATATGTTCAACATATTTACCCAAAACTAGAGCACAGATTTGAGCAAATACTTGGAGCAAATTCCTGAAACAGCTATCGTCTGAATAAAAGGGCTTGATGTATATCTGCAATAGCAATACGGAGACAGAATAAAAAAACATAGACGGAAGAATTGTGAAAACGACTCGAAGACTCTGCTAAAAATACTGCTCGTCAAATAATTCGTCCATACTTAAACCACTCATGAGAGTTAATATAATATTTGAAGTCATTTCATGAGAAAGAAGCTGTTAAAAACAACCTTGATTAATATTTTAGAAAAAAAGAACATGATAAAAATGACAGCTGGTTCAATCTCTCTCCAAGGTAGAGATTTTATGAGTTTATTGAATTTTTTACTAAATAAAATTGAATTTGAGCTCAAAAGTGCAAAAGTAATTTTGTTGAGCTAGTTAGGTTAAGCATGATCTCAATCTAATGACAAAAACGACATAGAAGCTCTTGCTAGAGAGAGTGGGGGATGACTTTCTACGCGCTGATGACCTTAGCGAGAGGAAGAAGGGTCTAAAAAGTTTTGATATTTTAATAGTGCTGTCTGGACAAAATTAAAACGAAAAGAGTACGGTTAGAGGACGAAAAAAAGATGGCACAATAACTTTCTGAAAACAAACTGCAGTCATTTGAATCACAAATTCAAAGGAATCTGCTAAAACCAATCACATTGCCTGAGTTTTTTCAAGAAAAGTAATCAGAAAGATTATTAAAAAAATCAAACAGATAAAGAAAAAACAAGAACCAGAAATCTCAATGAGAAACTAAAGCTCAAAACATCAAATCTAACACATTTAGATGTTGCGATCAGGGCACAACAGATGATAGATTATCCAAAAACACCAAGACAATCGTATAAATATTAACAAAACACCAAAAAAAACCAAGGATTGCAAAAAATCTGCAAACCACAGAGTCCAAATAATTACACTAGAGTACACAACTCATATATGTTAAACAGGCAAAAATTGTCAAAAATTGAACATACCCCACATTGCCGAAAAAAGCCGCCATTGATTCTCATAAAGCCAAATGTTTATCAACCTGTTTCACCACCGCTTAAACAATTTAAAATCTAGAATAGCGCAAACCATTCAAAGAGTCGTTTCTGCGAAAACAATTATTACAACGAGCTGGTACATAATATAAACTTGAAGTAAAATAATAAAAAAATATCTATAAGGGGACCAAACTAAGCACGTAGAAAAAGCAATCATTTCTTAGTGTAATACAAATCAATCTATAGATGAAAAACTATATTTCATGCACTAGAGATCCATGAAACGCTCGAACAGCAATAACCAAGGCACAATAGGCTGAAAAATTAAGGTAAGTCTGCAGAAAACTTACAAACTGTAAAAACGGCAAAAAAGTTGGCGAATTTGTTTTTTTGTCATTTTACTCATATTACAGTGAATTGATAACTCAAATTAATTAAAAATCCGCGGAGAGTTGTGTTCATAAACGCCCTAGGAAATGTGGGTTATCACTGCATTGGGATAATAGGGTATAAATGCCATGCAAGATAATGGGTTATACTTGTATAAGGATAATAGGGAATAGATTGCCCAGCAAAAGGTCTGAGCAGAGATTTAACAGGTAATTACAAAAACAGCCACTACTTAATTTAGTCATTTGGTCTAGTCGAGCGTAGCATAAGAGTTTCATACAAATTGAACTGTTTTGATCTGTGATTTTCTCTGCGTTATTTTTTTCCAGGATCGGGTGGCAATTTTGCTGGC
>NW_027451625.1:0-15060 GCF_964194025.1 Convolutriloba macropyga
GTAATCTACTCCCAGGTTTAGGTGCGCGACCCTAGACCACTCTGATCAGACCATTTGGGTCGCACACCGGGAAACGCTTGAATCGCACGATGGTCTGGTCCAGGGTCGCACCAGGGTCTGATCAGAGGGCAAAGTCTGGGAATTGTTCTGGACAATGGTCGCACGACGGTCTGATCAGAGGGCAAAGTCTGGGAATTGTTCTGGACAATGGTCGCACGACGGTCTGATCAGAGGGCAAAGTCTGGGAATTGTTCTGGACAATGGTCGCACGACGGTCTGATCAGAGGGCAAAGTCTGGGAATTGTTCTGGACAATGGTCGCACGACGGTCTGATCAGAGGGCAAAGTCTGGGAATTGTTCTGGACAATGGTCGCACGACGGTCTGATCAGAGGGCAAAGTCTGGGAAGTGGTCTGGACAATGGTCGCACGACGGTCTGATCAGAGGGCAAAGTCTGGGAATTGTTCTGGACAATGGTCGCACGACGGTCTGATCAGAGGGCAAAGTCTGGGAAGTGGTCTGGACAATGGTCGCACTACGGTCTGATCAGAAGGCAAAGTCGCACTATAGTCTGACCATAGGTCGCACTAAAGTCTGGACAATGGTCGCTCTACGGTCTGATCAGAGACCAAAGTCTGGACATAAGTTGCCCCAAAATCACAGTATTCAAAATCTCTGTTTTTTGGGTCGCACTATGGTCGCACCAATTCTTGGGTCGCACTACGGTCTGATCGTCGCACTACGGTCTGATCAGAGGGCTTTGGGTCGCACTATAGTCACAGTATTTCTTGGGTCGCACTACGGTCTGATCCGAGAGGGCCTTGGGTCGCACGATTGTCTGATCAGAGGGCAAAGTCTGGGAAATGGTCTGATCAGAGCGGTCTAGGGTCGCGCACCTAAACTTGGGCTCTGTGAAACGCCCATTTCCCCCCTAAACAGCTTAGACACCAAATGAACAACTTTAAGCCCCCCTCCCCCGGGTTCTAAAGCTATGTAAGATCTCAATGTTTAATATGGGGCATAAAATTACTGGAGGGAGTAGTATACCGAAATACACGTAATGTCACGAGGGGGACCCCCGCGTCAAACCGAGCATCACGTTTTGTCACGTGTGGGGACACCACCACCCGATACGAATCGTGCAATGCGTTTCGATGGAAAGGAAAAAATTTGATGCATTTTAAAATTTTCTTAATATTGGTGATGGCGAAAACTTTTTAAACTTTTGTCAATTTTGTTCTGCGTAAATTTTGCGCAGCGGCAACAAATTTTTGTCAATTTGGCTCGGTCGGAAAAATTTAAGAAGAAACGTTGGCCTAATTTGCACGGGGTACCAAAACTTGTTAGTTTTCCGCAGTTTGTGAACGTGGAGAAAAACTTATTAACATATTGCAATTTTGGGGTTCGATAAAATTGCATCTCAAAATTGAAAGTTCTTAAACCCTTTTTAATTCAGAATAGACTATTCTTCGGTTTTTATTTTGAAATATAAGTGTTAACTTGTGTATGTGTGTGTGTGAGTGTGTGTGTGTGTGTGTGTGTGTGTGTGTGTGTGCGTGCGTGTGTGTGTGCGTGATAGAGAGTGCTAGGACATTGACAAATTTCGACATTAAGAAGAGTTTCACTCAATTTTGGTGGTCTTTACCACATGTGTTTGAAAATGATATTTTTATTGACCATATGTTAACCAGATTAATGTGTCCGCGCTGATTAGAAATCTATTAAAATTTAGGTACCAAGGCTCCACGTGAAGAATTTATCGGTCTACTAGCCAAAAGAGTGCTATTGACGACAAAGTTAGCCTTGAAGGAGAAATGAATAGCAAGTTTGCACAAAATTGACGAAATGTTGGTGAATTTTGCGTGAAGGGATATGAAATTAAATGTTTTCACGATCTTTGAAAAAAGTTCTATGAAAAAGTATTTTGAAATTTCAAGGTTAGCACGACAACATACCCGCATTAAGCAACCGAGTTTCCAAAAAAGAGCATCGAAATGATAGGGTCCCTTATATTTCGAAAAAGCAACGACGAAATGATTGTCCTTCTGCTATTCTACTTTTGGAAAGTGGTGAATTTATCGAAATCATAGACGAAAAAAAATAAATTTGTGTTGAACGTTCATGTTGCAAAGTTTTCTGAGCACTCTCCGGTTTTCCGAAAATGTATTACCGAAGAACTTAGCCTTGATAAATATTTTCATATGTCATATTTAAGATTTTTTGCTGTTCGCTGAATGTTTTGTATGAATCCTTGGTTATCCTTCAATATTTCACCTTCATGTCTGCCTGGTATTGCCATGTGTTAATAAAAACAGCCAACATAACTATAAGCATTGAAATGTATAAATAAGGCTTTTTAAATTTGTATATTATTTCTTTAATTAAGTACTTAATTTTTATTTAGTAGTTTTAATTTTAATTCGTGCATGATTAGTTGTTAATCATATAAGCATGTTCAATACTTATTAATTATCTAAGTTCAATGTTCAAGTTCATTGTTTAAGAGTAGTTAACATTTCAATATCATATGACTCAGATAAATTTTCAAATATCTAAGACGACTCAAGATAGTTAATGTTATAAATTCGTTCCATAATGCTTAATAAATCTGTATTTTTAGTACCAAATCCTCCTGAGGCCATTACCCTGGTTGAAGACCCCAACACACCACTCACAGTTCACTACACCGTAACAGAGAACGCAGACAAGGGGAATATAGCCGGATACGTTGTCGCCTATTTTTCCTGGAATGGAACTGAATTTGTATTCGAAACCATCGATGCCAACATTTTGACTGCGTTTAGTTTAACTGGTACTTCTGGGACCCTGGATAAAAGCATTCTATACGCGATAGCAGCTTCGGCTGACGATAGCTGTTCTGTTTTTGGGCTTTCTAGTGTGGTCCAAGATGTTTATTTTGCAGGTTAGTTCCTATTAATAAACATTTATTTCAAAACTACATTCCTTAGCAACCGTCATTAATAATTCCCGGTTCCTTTTGCTAAATATGTGATCTATGCGTTTTTTAGATCTGCGCTGTGTAAAAGTTCAGCAGTTACAAATTTATCATTTGAGGGTGGGAGGCATAAATTTACCAGATACGGCAAGATAAGAGTTTTACGGCTTAGAAATTCAGAATCTTCTCCTTTTGCGAACCCCCCCCCCCCTCCCCTCCTTCAGGAATATTTATTATTTGCACCCCCACAATGCAACGGGCGTACCACATTACTATACATTGTGATTATTTTCTACGGAGTGGCACGTGTTTCATAACAAATTGGAGGGGGGGGGGGGGGGGGGGGGGGGTTGCATTAATTCGTTTACGGGCTGGGCATACAATTGATTTCTAACAACAGACAAATCCAGAACTTCAATTCCTCTGAACCCAGGTTATAAATTATCAATTTTCGTCTGATCAGTTAAGTTTTACTCTGAAATGAACTCTGATCAGTCCGTCCCAGAATAAAATTTTCTCTGATCAGACAAATTTCGGATTAGAATGACCTCTGACCAGGCCGTCCCAAAAAAAGTTTTCTCTAATCAGACAATCGTCAGACTGAAATGACCTCTGATCAAGCCGTCTTCGAATGAATTGACCGCTGATCAAACATTTTTGGCCCTAAATGGCCTCTTAGGAGATTTGTGGTCTAGCAATCCAGCAGATACTCTTGTGCTCAAACATTTTTTCGCAGACTTTGTACCTCGACAATGCGCAATTGAAGTGGCTCTGAGACGCTGACCTGGGAAACGATGGATGCGCAAGCCTACAGCTTCCTTTATTTCAGTGATCAAATTTCGTTTAAGGGTTGACTGAGCCGACTACTGACTTGGTTGTACTGAACGAAGATTCCATCCAGGCTTGTTTCGCCTGGCAGCACGAATCAAATGAAGATTGGAATTTTATCCAAGTTGAGCTTCTACAGTCTGGTGTGGAAAAGGGTGCGGGAAGGATACCCCGAGTGGGGGTGAGTTATGAGAAAAATGCTGAAAAATGTAATAAGTATTTATAATTCTGTTGATTTTTTAAGCTTTTGTTGTCCTAAGGGATTCCAAAAGCTTCATGAACCCAAAAAAGACTAATTAACACAATTCCCAAGTAACTATAACACAAATAAAAGAAAAACTACGTCAATACTAAAAAAACATTTCAAAGATTATTTTTTAATTTTTTTTAAACCTAAAGCTTATTAAAATTCTGAGTTGGCCCATTGACAAAAAACCAATTCAAATTTGTTGTCACAAAGAACGTATAGTCAACCAAACGCGACTACGCCCGTCTAAATTGGCTCAGTAGTTTAGGAGAAATCATCAAAAACGCCAAGCGGGCCACGAATTTTTTGCTAATAAGACTTTATTAACATAAAAACTTAACTCAAAATCTAGCAAACTGACTTAAACCTAGTATGTTTCTTCATTGCTATGAGATTTTTTAAGGATTGGTTGGACTAAAGTATACAGCTTTGTAGAATTAATTTTTTGTGATACTTTAGGAAATATAAGTTATAAAAAAGAGTTTTGTTTTCTCTTTGAACTAAATAAAAAACATTAGTTAGCATACGATCAACGACGAAGTTAACGTTTGAGTTACCAAAAAATTGAGTCTGACTTTCTGTATGATGAGCCTAAACTATAATTGGAAAGAAAGATGACCAAAAAATGAGGCTTCAAAAACTTATCAGATCTTTTCGAATGAAATAACTTCAAGGACATTAACACTAATAACTATCAACTTAAGGGCCCAAATAGGTTCACATAAATCTCATGAGGAAGTTAATTGAAATTAACAATGAGCAGAATATTTTTTCCAACTACATAAAGATCCTCAATTACCGATAGGATCGGTAACAAAATATTCCAACTGGTTGTTTCTTTATAAATAATTTATTTGATTAAAAATGAGAGGAAGACTGAAAGTGTTTGATTTCGTCATTTTCTAGAGTAGGTTAATTAATCTTAAAATAGACGAATTTGGTTGACGATGGTGTCTCTAGTTTTTTGTCGAAAATTTATTTTTGAATTCAAAATCTTGCAAGAAATTTGCAAGATTCTTGCAAGATTTCACATTCAAAAGGCGTTCACGGAAAAAGTCAAATAGGTTCAGTTCTGCTGATCAAACATTTTTAAATCGGTCATTTCATTTGGTTTTCAGTTAGTTTGAGCTACCAAAAATACAAACATAAAATTTTCAGAATTCAAAAACTTGCAAGATTCTTGCAAAATTCTTGCAAGATTTTGAATCCGGGCTAAAAAATTTTTTATTGAATTCGGTTTTGTAATTTGTTCAATAAACAATAATTTGCCTCAAAGATGTTTTCTACAACATTTGTAACCTGATTTATTTTTTTGGTTTGATTGATATCTTGCAAGATTCTTGCAAGAATCTTGCAAGTTTTGAATCAGCTTGCAAGATTCTTGCAAGTTTTAAATTCACTCATCACTAGGGTAGACACCTATGTTTGACACTAAGGGATTTCTCACAGGCTCTTTTTCGTTGGGAACTCTAGCAAATGTTTGTGTCGAAATTTTAAATGTTTTACGCAACTTAAGTTCGTCTGCTTTATAATGATAATCGAAATCTAACCAAAAAAGGAGTACAGAAACAGTAGAGGCAATTTTTTCACCTCGCTTTTATTTGATACAGCATTTTAAGAGCTGCTTAATTTTAGCCAGGAGCTAAAAATTCTAATCTGACCAAGTAGAATGTTCCAATTTTTTCCAAAAATTTGTTGAGATGAAGTCACTTGAAATGAATTGCAGTTAAAACAATCGAGTGAATCTCGCTAATACCCGGGATGAGGTTTTTGGATGAATTTTGGTAACAAATGCGGTGAAATTTTGCGGTGATTGCGATGAATTCGGTGAAAAAATATTTCACAGCATTTCACCACATTCCCTATAAAAATTCACCGCTAACTTCACCGCATTTCTTACAAAAATTCACCGCATTTGTTTTTCAACGTTTATTGAATATGATTTTGAAATTCACAAGAAGTATCGTGGAATTAACCGACAGTTGGCGCAGTGGAATAAGACGTTGAAGACACGCAGGAAGTGAAAGGTGCAAACCCGTGCGGGAATCTCCTTTTTTGTTAGAAAACCGAGAACTCGTGTTTTCACCACATTTCACCGCATTTCTTACAAAAATTCACCACCAAACCTGAGTAGAAGTTCAAATGAGTTCAATCAGAATGCTGAAAAAAAGACAAAAATAAGTGAAAAGTAAAAGTTAAGTTTTACATTATAACCCTTGTCCAAAAAATTGATTTCCGAACTACCTAGATAATTTTATAACAAGAGGTTCATTTCATACATCGCTCCTTTTTCCAGTTATTTATTCATGTAGAAACCTTCCTTATTGCATCCAGCTTCTAAACAAAAGACAGAAAATTTGCGTTTAGTTAAAGAAATTTAAATAGACTTGAGGGACATCAAATGACGTTCAAATAGAAACTTCTTTTTATTTTCGACCATGAGTTGCGTCACATTTATGGATTACAACAACTTTTTGAAGTGTTCACAGAAGAAAAAGAACTCAGATAGCACAGAAAACTCTTTTAACTAATCTGCGACTAATTGAAAAAAAAATGACACGAAATACAAAAGCCGAAATACAAAGCTCTCGACAATTCTGAGAAAAACGATATTAAGATAGGTGAACTAGCATTGTCTCCTCCAATTAATTTTATATTTCTTTGACACTCTTTGCTGAACAGTGGCAAAAAAATTCTAAAAAAGAAAATGGGCAATTGAAGTTTCTAAAATTTTATATGGCTTTATAAAGGAGTTTTAAACGAATCCGAAAAAATGCAATCAAACGATGAACGCATACTTTCTTACTTGCGCTGCAATAAGTGACTGATTCTTTTTATAACCGAGAACTTCCCGAAAATGCATCATAACTGTAAACTGAAGCCTATGTATTCTTATTAATTATCCTAGTTTTTTTCCATTATGGCTAAAATTTACAGTCTATCAAACGAATAGTCAACTAAGTGGCAATTGTTTACTGAGCAATTTGTTCAGAATCAGCTAGACTGTACACCTTTAAAAGGAGCTTACGCAAGAAATTTTTAAAAAATGTGGAAGGAGGTGAAAAGCAAAAAAAAACAATTGGACTAAACAAGAAAAAATTAGAGCAACTTATTTTAAACTGCAATTCAAGGTATTCACAAGTTGCGTTTTATACTTCTAAATGACTTCCAAATTAAAGCAAATTGTGCTTGAAGACCTATCTTTATAAAAAGAGTGAAGCATAATATTTCCAAATTCTATAAAATGTCATTTTAGTGGCTATTAAATAGGCTGATTACTGCTGCTTGTAACATCCTTCAATATCTCTTTTTATATCTTGCTCTATGAGAAAAACGTGATGAATTAAACAAACTTAAAGTTTGATAGAAAAAATCATGGAACTTTTAAATTTATCAAAAGATTTGCACACATAACACTTTGCACGGGTAATCTACAATCACTCAATTTTGTGTCCGGACAAAACCATTTTTGAACGACACACATTTTTTTGAGTTTTTAAAACTTTGAAATGACTTCACTGGAACATTTTCCAGGAATTTCACCAAAATTCGTAAACTATTAACCAATTATAATCAAGTATCCAACAGACATCTAGTTTTTGTTGTTCCCAAAAATCTCCAAAATTTTCCCAATATTATAATTGTTTAAAAGCTTCAGAAATATTGTTTTAAAGCGAGCTGAAAAAAGAGATCAAATTTTTTCCTCATCAAACGGATCTTTTTAATGCTGTTGAACTCGAAGTATTGATAGATTCCGAGAACTAATATTATTTTTTCTCTAGGATACTTGCGTAGTTGTTGCTAGCACCATAAAAAAATTGCCTTTTATTTTAAGTGATCAAAAAGGGTTCAACTTTGGATCAATTGGATAAAAAAATTTAGCTAAATTGACAGGACCTAAGCTAAATTGACAAAATTTATTGCCAAAATTTATTTTGTTTTCGTAATCGTTGATAAAATTGAATTTTAGGCGCAGACTGTGCTATAAAGTAACGTACATTTTACTGAATGAGGTTGTCTAAAAAGGGGTATTTGCCTATAACCATTGAAAAACACCTAGATATAAAATTTTTGACCAAAATTTAGGCCAAATAAAGAGCAAAGACCATGAAATTTTTTAAAGTCAAATTTTAAGTGCAAATGGTTTTTTACCATATAAATTTGTCCTTAAAAAAATTATAAGTTTCTGAACAATTAAATTCAATAAATATATCACTCTATCTCACATGTGCAACGTTTTTCCATCCTTTGAAGCAACGCTGTTTGTTTTTCTCAAATTCTCTCAAGGATTTACCGAGGTTTCGATTTTTTTAACAATTCACATTTTAACTTTGTTGAATTTTAGCGTATTTTGTGATCAATTTATGATAATTTTGTCTCCAAATATGTTAGTAACGCAAAAATTTTGTGTTAGCAATATCCGTGCACCACCAGAGAGGCTGGTATTGGTCTTATTGTGGTTTTTACTTCAGGAATGATTTGGATTACGTTGAAAGAGCGCTAATTTCTTTTTAAATCATGATCTTGATAACTCTAAAACCGTAACGGGAGCCAAAATTGAAATGTATCAATGCTGAAAATATTCCAAACTGATTTTAAGGTCGAGAGAAAACTTTTTCCAACGATTTTTTGGTTTTTCAGATAATTTTTTCACGTTTTTCACTTGAGGAATATTGAATGCTGTTTTCGCATTTTTTCTGTTGATATCTGTATAGCTGATGCGAGTGTTCTAAAGGTGCATATAATACTGTTTCCACTTAATTATTGTTTTACTTTTCCTTCGAAACACAATTTTTGATGTCTAACAAAAAAATTGACAAAAAGAAAAGATCCAAGTTTTTTTAGGAGGCGTTATTGAACTTTTATAGCGTTTGTAGTCAACAGCTGGCAATTTTGTGGCTTTAACCAGAGTTTTTAATTTATATCCTATTAATCACAGGTAGCCAGGTGTGTTCTAATGAAGCATAAGTTGATTGATTTATATTTTTAAAACAAATTCTGTAGCATCGAACCATGTATTTTCAATTTAGTTTCAGTTTTTGTCGGTTTTGTTGTTCTTTTGTAGTGTTGCCAAAAGATCATTTGCTTAACTACGGAGCCCTTGAGGAACTCTTATAGTTCATAAGGTTCGAATGCTAAGCGCTTTATGGATTGCAATTGCTTGCATTTGAAATTAATTATTTATTTTTGAACTTTTAACTCTTTTACATTCTTTCATTTCGAGTTGAATTTTAGGCCTAAATGCCTTATCGACAGTTTCCACCTGCTTCTGTTTTGAAAACAGGCGAATCTTTTTTTTATTTCATTTAGTTTTCCTTGAATGGTTTTGACCTCGATGGTGTTTTTCCTAACAAAAATCATTAAAATTTTTCCTCAACAGGTTTTTTTGGCTGCCTCCTTTTTTTCTCAATAAGTACTTGTCTCATTACATTTGTAATGCACTCTAAGTGTTTTATTAGTTTCACTGAATTTACTAACTAAATCACCATTTAAATTGAACAGTTTCAGAAATTGTTTGAATGTTGGTTGATTTGTTGGTTTTTGATTGCTTTGGTTGTATCTCGGAACTTTGTTGGTAACTGAATTCAAAAAAAACTCCTGCTGTTTTTGATTAACGAATGTTTTAATATGTTTGCTTAATTTCAAGTGGATTAAGTCATTTACTATTTACTATTTTGAGTTCTGCCGCTACTTATTCACGAGAGATGTCTGTTCTTTGTCCTTTCTGTTTTGTGTTTTTTGGACTGGTGGCCCCCAAACTTTATCTTCGTTAGTGATCTATAGATATATGATGTCAATTTTTTTAACACATATTATTTTCTGCTCTTTCTGTTTGATTCTGCGTTGTTGATTTAATTCCTGCATAAGTCTTGCACAATATCAATGCGGTTGCCGTATCGTATCAGTGTTGAAAGACATATTATTACTTCCTTCCTCTGTTTGGATTTAACTTTGCAACTTGTTCGTCTGACTAATTTTTTTTGGTTTTCCTCCTCAATGTTAGTAACAAACATCGCTGATGACGAGTCAAGAAGTAAATGAGTGAATATTTTGCTGAACTCTAGCGCTTCGTTGCTGAATTTCTTCTTGACGTCATTTTTCGTAGAATGCTTCATGGTTTTTTGGCCAAATAAATGACAAAATTTTCAAGCGCACTCAAACAATTTTTATTTGAGAACATAAAATCTAAATAAATTTTATAAAAGGAAATTCTAAAAAAGGAAAAAAATTCTTAAAAAGGAAATGGGCAATTGAAGTTTCTAAAATTTTATATGGTTTTATAAAGGAGTCATAAACGAATCCGAAAAAATGCAATCAAACACCAACGATGAACGCATACTTTCTTACTTGCGCTGCAATAAGCGACTGATGTTTTTTATTACCGAGAACTTCCCGAAAATGCATCATACCTGTAAGTTGAAGCCTATGTATTCTTATTAATTATCCAAGTTTTTTTCCATTATGGCTAAAATTTACGGTCTAACAAACGAATAGTCAACTGAGTGGCAATAGTTTACTGAGCAATTTGTTCAGAATCAAGAAACCAACTAGACTGTACACCTTTAAAAGGAGCTAACACAAGAAATTTTTAAAAAATGTGGAAGGAGGTGAAAAGCAAAAAAAAATCAATTGGACTAAACAAGAAAAAATTAGAGCAACTTATTTTAAACTGCAATTCAAGGTATTCACAAGTTGCGTTTTATACTTCTAAATGACTTCCAAATTAAAGCAAATTGTGCTTGAAGACCTATCTTTATAAAAAAAGTGAAGCATAATATTTCCAAATTCTATAAAATGTCATTTTAGTGGCTATTAAATAGGCTGATTACTGCTGCTTGTAACATCCTTCAATATCTCTTTTTATATCTTGCTCTATGAGAAAAACGTGATGAATTAAACAAAATTAAAGTTTGATAGAAAAAAATCATGGAACTTTTAAATTTATCAAAAGATTTGCACACATAACACTTTGCACGGGTAATCTACAATCACTCAATTTTGTGTCTGGACAAAACCATTTTTGAACGACACACATTTTTTGGGTTTTGAAAACTTTGAAATGACTTCACTGGAACATTTTCCAGGAATTTCACCAAAATTCGTAAACTATTAACCAATTATAATCAAGTATCCAACAGACATCTAGTTTTTGTTGTTCCCAAAAATCTCCAAATTTTGCCCATTATTATAATTGTTTAAAAACTGCAGAAATATTGTTTTAAAGCGGGCTGAAAAAAAGAGAAAAAAGTTTTTCCTCATCAAACGGATCTTTTTAATGCTGTTGAACTCGAAGTATTGATAGATTCCGAGAACTAATATTATTTTTTCTCTAGGATACTTGCGTAGTTGTTGCTAGCACCATAAAAAAATTGCCTTTTATTTTAAGTGATCAAAAAGGGTTCAACTTTGGATCAATTGGATAAAAAAATTTAGCTAAATTGACAGGACCTAAGCTAAATTGACAAAATTTATTGCCAAAATTTATTTTGTTTTCGTACTCGTTGATAAAATTGAATTTTAGGCGCTGACTGTGCTATAAAGTAACGTACATTTTACTGAATGAGGTTGTCTAAAAAGGGGTATTTGCCTATAACCATTGAAAAACACCTAGATATAAAATTTTTGACCAACATTTAGGCCAAATAAAGAGCAAAGACCATGAAATTTTTTAAAGTCAAATTTTAAGTGCAAATGGTTTTTTACCATATATATTTGTCCTTAAAAAATTATAAGTTTCTGAACAATTAAATTAAATAAATATATCACTCTATCTCACATGTGCAACGTTTTTCCATCCTTTGAAGCAACGCTGTTTGTTTTTCTCAAATTCTCTCAAGGATTTACCGAGGTTTCGATTTTTTTAACAATTCACATTTTAACTTTGTTGAATTTTAGCGTATTTTTTTATCAATTTATGATAATTTTGTCTCCAAATATGTTAGTAACGCAAAAATTTTGTGTTAGCAATATCCGTGCACCACCAGAGAGGCTGGTATTGGTCTTATTGTGGTTTTTACTTCAGGAATGATTTGGATTACGTTGAAAGAGCGCTAATTTCTTTTTAAATCATGATCTTGGTAACTCTAAAACCGTAAAGGGAGCCAAAACTGAAATGTATCAATGCTGAAAATATTCCAAACTGATTTTAAGGTCGAGAGAAAACTTTTTCCAACTATTTTTTTTATTTTTGAGATAGGTTTTTCACGTTTTTCACTTGAGGAATATTGATAGCTGTTTTCGCATTTTTGCTGTTGATATCTGTATAGCTGATGCGAGTGTTCTAAAGGTGCATATAATTTTGTTTCCACTTAATTATTGTTTTACTTTTGCTTCGAAACACTCAATTATAATTAAAATTTCAACAATTTTTGATGTCTAACAAAACAATTGACAAAAAGAAAAGATCCTTGTTTTTTTAGGAGGCGTTATTGAACTTTTATAGCGTTTGTAGTCAACAGCTGGCACTTTTGTGGCTTTAACCAGAGTTTTTGATTTATATCTTATTAATCACAGGTAGCCAGGTGTGTGTTCTAATGAAGCATAAGTTGATTGATTTTTATTTTTAAAACAAATTCTGTAGCATCGAACCATGTAATTTCAATTTAGTTTTCGTTTTTGTCGGTTTTGTTGTTCTCTTGTAGTATTGTCAAAAAATCATTTGCTTAACCACGGAGCCCTTGAGGAACTTTTATATTTTATAAGGTTCGAATGCTAAGCGCTTTATGGATTGCAATTGCTTGCATTTGAAATTAAATATTTATTTTTGAACTTTTAACTCTTTTACATTCTTTCATTTCGAGTTGAATTTTAGGCCTAAATGCCTAATCGACAGTTTCCACCTGCTTCTGTTTTGAAAACAGGCGAATCTTTTCTTTATTTTATTTAGTTTTCCTTGAATGGTTTTGACTTCGGTGCTGTTTTTCCTAACAAAAATCATTAAAATTTTGAGCGTTGTCCTCACCAGGTTTTTTTTGGCTGCCTCGTTTTTTTTCTCAATAAGTACTCGTTTCATTACATTTGTAATGCACTCTAAGTGTTTTATGAGTTTCATTGAATTTACTAACTAAAACACCATTTACATTGAACAGTTTCAGAAATTGTTTGAATGTTGGTTGATTTGTTGGTTTTTGATTGCTTTGGTTTTACCTCGGCACTTTGTTGGTAACTGAATTCAAAAAACAACTCCTGCTGTTTTTGATTAATGAATGTTTTGATGTGTTTGCTTAATTTCAAGTGGATAACGTCATTTACTATTTACTATTTTGAGTTCTGCCGCTACTTATTCACGAGAGATGTCTGTTCTTTGTCCTTCCTGTTTTGTGTTTTTTGGACTGGTGGCCCCCAAACTTTATCTTCGTTAGTGATCTATAGATATATGATGTCAATTTTTTCTAACACTATATTATTTTCTGTTCTTTCTGTTTGATTCTGTTCTGTTGATTTAATTCCTGCATAAGTCTTGCACAAGATCAATGCGGTTGCCGTATCGTATCAGTGTTGAAAGAGACAGATTATTACTTCCTTCCTCTGTTTGGATTTAACTTTGCAACTTGTTCGTCTGACTATTTTTTTTTGGTTTTCCTCCTCAATGTTAGTAACAAACATCGCTGATGACGAGTCAAGAAGTAAATGAGTGAATATTTTGCTGAAAACTAGCGCTTCGTTGCTGAAATTCTTCTTAACGTCATTTTTCGTAGAATGCTTCATGGTTTTTTGGCCAAACAAATGACAAAATTTTCAAGCGCACTCAAACAATTTTTATTTGAGAACAAAAAATCTAAATAAATTTTATAAGAGTTAAACCAGCTGAAAAATCATAGAACTTTGTTTCCGGAAAGTCCCTAGTGTTTAAAGTAGGGTTTGAAAATTGGGAAAATTGAGTTTGTATTCGGAATTTAACGTTTCGTTATTTTTTTGCTTTTTGTTGCTCGACAAAATGTCTTTTTCAGGAATTTTCGAGAATTTATATTAATGTTGATTTGCTTTCTCAACTAAATCTGAGAAGTGTGAGCAAAGAGTAGGAAATTTGGATGCAAACCACATTACCGAGCTTTCTTGCTATCTCAGCTTCTATTTGTATATCTTTGAGCTGAAAAAACATTGATAATGGGAAAAAATGTTTAGTTTTTATCTGAAGTGGTTGTGGAGGTGCGATAGCCTGCATTAATTTCTTCATTTCTTTCAGATCTCTGAAAACGGAGTGATTTGTGTGAGTCACAACAGTGTGGATAGAGGTCAGACTGTCGATGTCCTTTTCTCAGTTGGTTTTGAAATGAGTTCAATTGTGAACGAATTGAATTTCACCGGATTTTCCGATTCCCGAAACCAATCTCTCAATTTTACAGGTCAGTCTGAAAACTGTACTATAAATTTGTAAATCAAACGAGCGTGTCAATTCCATGCGAATAAGGAGTTTAAAGGTCAAAGTTCAAGCTTGAAAAAATATATATAGCTTGAAGATTTAAAAAATGTAAAAAAAATAAACGTAATACAGAAAGCAAAGACATAAAGGTGACCAAATGGGAACCCGTTTGAAGTTTGGATGTTTTTGAAAGTTCATTTCCGTTGCAACTTCATGCGATTGTTAGGTTGACTATGTTTACCAATTAAAAGAACCTTGATAGATACATCTCGACAAAAATTTGATTGCTAAGCACCTTGATAGGTACAAAGTTTTTCAAGTAACAGGGCAATTGTTTTATCAAGATTTTCCACCATTACTATATATATATATATATATATATATATATATATATATATATATATGTATATATATATATATATATATATATATATATATATATATATATAAGTAAATTATAATTGAAAAAATAATTAATAAAAAAGAATAAATAATATAAAAAGTATATAATATTTACTATATTACTCTATATATATATATATATATATATATATATATATATATATATATATATATATAAATATATATATATATATATATATATATATATATATTTATATATATATATATAATATATATATATATATATATATATATATATATATAT
>NW_027451626.1:0-46291 GCF_964194025.1 Convolutriloba macropyga
TTATCATATTTTTGAGTGTTTCACAACGTGCACTCCCCAGTATTCAATGTGCTGCTCCATTGGGTTAACATAGGGTAATTTGTTAAATGCCAACTAATCTGGGATGAGGATTTGTAATCAGATAGATTCAAAATTTTCCTCTTTTTTCCATAAAAAATAAAGGAAATAAGAAATTATTAATTGAATTTTTATGTTGTTTATTTCTCCATCACTTTAAAAATTGGTTGAAATTTTTGTTTGTCATGGTTGAAATTTTTGCGTTCTTCTTATTTTCGGAAAACTATTTTATCAGGAAAAAGAAGAATTTGCTGTCTTAACTGATGAAAACGCTATTTCTGTTCTAAAATTTTTGACTAAATGAACAGTCTACTTTAGGTCGTCTAGAACATCATTTCTTCACGTAATACAGGTGCCTGAAGTAAAGTTTTTGATGTATCATTGTACAAACACATCTCATAGGATTCAGTTTAATGCAATGAAAATATATCAGCAGACGAATCTGAGACTGATTTTCATGGGTGATTTTTCAGGATGTTTCTCTCGGATGTTGATTGTCGCTTTATAGAGTTTTGATTTTTCTTACAGTTGAATTTTATCTCGTTTTCTCCAACAACCCAAAAATTACCAAAAAATTAGCGCACACTTCCAAAAATAAGTTGTTTGCTATTTAGTGCCACTTAGCCTTTTATTGGTAATGCGTATTTTTTTCTATTCACTCAGTTTTGGCCGATCGATATATTCATCTTAGAGATCTGTCGGTGGCATCATTAGAAAAACGCACCCAGCTTTGAATAGTGAATTGAAATGATTTTTTTTTCATTTTTGCTCTTTTCAGTGAGTTAAAAATTAATTGAAAAAGTGTTGTTCGTTTCTTTTCTATTTCAAAAAAATGCGAGAAATAAGCTTCTTTAGTCAACTTAGTTTAAATTTACCGAAAGTGAACACTTAAAAAGAGCTGAAACAGTTTGCCTTAGCTCAAGAGAGGGCTAATTTACTTATGTGCTTCCTTTGAAAGGTTTGACAATTTTTCGGTTTGTAGCTATCATAACTCGATCGTCATTTGTCTCTGTTTTAACTCTTTCGTTCAAATATCTATATCCATTGCACTTGGAACCATTGTATGCTTGGAACCATTGTATGTTCTTAACAAACAAACACTAATAGCAGGGCTAAATTTGGCCAAATCGATGAATTTTGAAATCCAAACGTAGTCGGATTGTGGCGGTTTTTTTTCTAAAAGATTGTTGGTCTTTTATGTTCATTACAGAACAGAACATATCAGATCAAAACACACTATTGACGCCTGCCATTAGCTTCATAAACAATTGACAGGTAATGGTTTTAACTTTGCAGTCGAAAGCGTATTGTCATTTTAATTTTACAGTCACCTGATTTTAAAAAAAACAAGTGATTATAGAGCCTTGCCACTATTTTATCCTTTATTTTGTTCAACTTGTAGGCTAGTTTCAACACAGAGAGAAAAAATCTTTACCTTATTTTATTTTTAACCTCTGCTGTGGCTTTATGTTTCAAGAAATTGTTTTTCTGTCTTCGATACTCCTAGTTTTGCAAAACTGATTTTTCGACATTTGCCCATTTCTCAGGTTCTTTTTTTCTGGTTTTGTCACATTATCAAGCTGCTGATAGGTTCATAATCACGTTAATGGTCTTCAAAAATTAGGCAAAATTGAACTTATGATTTTCTGAGGAATGGATAATTTTTTCAAGAAAAGTAAAGGAATCACTGTTCAGAAATCATATTTAAACGTCAAAAAGACTCTTATATAGAGACATCTATTTTTTAAAAAGGTTATTCTTTTAAAAGCTTCGACAACAATTTTTCGCGAAGAAAAATTGTTTTCTATTTTTTTGTTTCTATTGTAAGTTCTTTTTTCAATTGTATGACAAGTTCTGCTTTGACAAAAGTATCGATGGCTTTCATGGGGAATGAAAAAGCATATTTAAATATTTCCCGGTTATGAATTCTGATGACTTTGAAAAAACCGTTTTTAAGAAAGTTTTTTTTCGCTTTGATTTAAATTTTTGATTTGTTTTTGCATTTTTGTTTTATTCATTACCAGGCAGATATCACTTTTTGATATTCAAAGAAGGCGCATTGGATTAGAACGAATGATTTTATTGATATTTTGGTTTCAATTGCTTCAACGCCAGTTTTTCCAGAAAAAAAATTGTTTTTCAAGTTTTGTCTATGTTTCAATTTCTTTTCGTAAATGAATGAAAAATTTCGCTTAGTGAAAAGTCTCGAAAAGTTCGGTTGGGTGTACCTAATAAGTGAACCTATTGAATGATTTGAATTGATAGCTCGTTTTTTTCTTAATTTTAGGAAATCTTTGTTTCAAAAATTTCAATTTCTGTTTATTTACTTCTTCTTTTTTTTGTCCATTTTCGTTAATTATTTCATCTCGTTAAATACAAATCACATGTTACAATATTTGAGTCCACAAATGCGCAGATGTACATTTTAAAAGGTTTCAACGAATTGTGGTTATAAAGGGTATGACATTGCTTTTTCGAACTTTTTCTCTTTGCTTTTTTTATAACATTATTTTTTGGAAACGTAGGACAATTTCTGGTCAAAAAAGGTCTCAATGGCTTCATTCTGAGGAATGAGCAAGCTCAGTTTTTGATTTAAATTTATAGCTGATAAATTTTCATGACCTTTAATTTAATGGTTTCTGAGAATACAAACGTTGTTTTTAATTTTTTAATTTTAGGGCAACGATTATTGTCATAACGACTTCGACATTGTGTTCACGTTTTTTTTTTCTGTATTTGCTGTTCTTTGTAGTTTTATGAAAATCTTTTTAAATAATGAGAAGTCCCAATGTCTTATCTCATGCAGTTCTAAATGATGGCATTACAAACATGTTTAATGATTTCAGTTCAAATCTATTGATTTTCTTTACTTTGGCACCAATTCTTTTTTTGAAAAAATTGGGCGTAGTTTTCAAGTTAGCTGCTTTTGTTTTTTTCTCTATTGTTACCAAACGTCATTAAGGATTGGTTCCATTCATCGTTAGTGATGAACAAGAGACTTTTTTTTGTTTAGTTTATTGTTTATTGGCGCTATTTAGACTTTAGTCTTAATTTTTTTTTCTACAAATAGACGTCAAGTTTTGGATATTACTGATGGATTTTGTTTTTCTTTGACTTAGTTTTTTCAATTGTCTTGTATTCTTAATAAGGGCAAATCTGGACGGCCCCCTGAAGCGGCCTTGCTTCAATTCCATTGAATGATTTGTGTTGGACGCAGTTTTTGGTTCATACACCACTTTATAAAGCTTGCAATTTTCAAATGCTTTCTATCCCTTCCACATTTGGTTGACAGTTGAGCTGATAAATGAGTGTTAGCAGGGTTCGAACACTCTGTGCGAACGCACCTTACTGAGCCTCCTTGTGTTTTTCAGCACCGTAGAAAGATCATATGTGGTTCGTATATATTCATAAATAGTCTTATAGCGTTGATACTTAAAATGATCACGAATGATTCTTAGTAATCATTGAAAAATCGTAACAGGAAGTTCACAAGAAAAAAAAATAGCAGATTTTTTTTGCTATTTTCCAATTTTCAATAGATAATAGTTCTGTTTCTCTCATCACCTTGGCAAATAATATCATTGACCTTTTTTAAATGTTTTTAATCAATTAGCAGCCGAACTTTTTCTTCTGATTTTTCAAATTTTTTGCACACTGGATTTGGGCTAACCAGAGAATTCACAGATTGTTTTTTTACTGTGCATGATGAACGAAGAATTGGCTTATGGACTGGTTAGAGTGTTTTCATAGAGCTTTTTTTACTATGATTTTTTGTCTGAACAGTGTAAAAAGTGAGATGATCATAATCTGTTCATAGAAAAAAACAGACTGAGAAATACTGTGATTCAGCGCTTATTTGAAATGTTACTAAGGTCCGGTTTAACTAAGATGGCGTGAACTTTAATGCCAACTAAGCTGGGTTCAGAGTTCTAATAAGAAATAATAAATATTTTCTCCGTTTTTTTTCAAGATTATTTTCGGTTTTTATCCACAAAACTCTGAAGGTTGCAAAAAAGCTTCTTACAGCCTTTTTAAAAAGAAATCTGAAGTTTACGCTAGTCTCGATGAAATATTCAAAAAGAGATAATTTAAGTAATTTATTGGGATTTGAATAGGAAACAACCCTTACTTGGTTTAAAACTGTATATTTGCTACCACAGAAGGATTTTCAAAAATTGAGCAGAAAAACATTAATCTAGTTCTATTAGGTTTTTCTAATCAACCACATGTAGAAAGAACACATTCACAAACGATAGAAAGAACAGAATGTACAATAAAAACGGCCGAATATTGAAGTCTTCAATCAAAAATGAAAAAAAAAATTGCTCGTAACTTGTATCATGCTAACTGGGACTGCAGCATTCACATTTTAAAAAAAGTTTGGTCAAGATAAAAAATAGTCATTTTTTGAGACCTTATTGGCTTTGGACGTACCTTGTCCAGGCGACCCGATTGAGTCGTGCCAAAAACCCAAGTGTGTTGCGAACCTGAAGTGTAGCCTGGATTTGATTGTTATATAAAAAAGCAGAAGGCATTACTAACTTTTGCATTAGCTTGACAAACCACCATCAATTTTTTTTCTATAAGGATTGATTACAATTAAAGTGCGTTCAAAAACTACCCAACTTCAGCTGATTTCAATTACTTTTATAAATCTGATACACTATAAGAGTGTTACTTCAAAAAATGAAATTGTGTTTTAGAACAAACCATTTGTAGCCAAGGAAAAACATCGTTTGATCAATGATCATGCGAGTAATTTTGCACTGAATTGGCTATAACAACTTCTGGGACCACTCACGAGTAAAACTGAGAAGCCGAGCGATACCGATCATAATGACTATCTCCTACGTTTGAAAAGCAAGCATACCGGGTACCAGAGAGAATATGAGGCCGTTCGACATATTTTTCCGTTTAAAAACCAATATTGACGACATTTTCTGTAAGTTTTAACAATGTCCTTCAATTACCTTTTGCGACTTCCGCGAAAGGAGATTATGATATGCATGTTTTGTCTTGTAAATTTTTCAGGCACTATGTTGCCTTTTCCGCTACATTTTTCTGCCAGTTTAGCGAAACTAGTTGTTCCCTTTGCGACTTCCGCGAGATGAAATTGAGTAACACTGTTGTTTGAGCATCGAAAACCAATTAAGAAAAAGTTTATGAAACCAGTTAAAAAAGTTACGTATAACTAATGATCCGTTGTCCTAATCAAAACGTTTTCATTTTTCTTTTTATCTAACTGGTTTTACTTGGATAAAAACGCAGGAAAAAATTTAAAAAAACAACCAAATTAGGACGTCAGTGCACAGAAAGTGACAGGACACGCAATAGAGTAATAGATATACCGCCAGAACTTTAGGCCTCTAAGACAGAATAATGATCAACTTGAAGTATACCTTAATCAATTACCAGATAAACTGCTAGCATTAGTCAAGCATTAGTCAAACTAGATAATCGGAAAAAACCAATTTGGAGGATATAGACTCCCAAATCTGTCTACCATGGTAACATGCAAGAGAAAAAAATAATGGTTGGGTGTAGGGATTTTTTATTCCTCTCGTACTAAACTAGTAAAAATTGTTAAAAGCACTGTTAAAAATGTACAAATGCTCAATATCATTCTTCAAAGTGGTCCTGAAGTGCTATTAATTACAGGGGTTTATAAATCTCCAAATTACCCTATAGACGAACTCTTAGCTGCGTTGAGCGGTCACATGATAAAACTTAATTCAAAAGAAGCTACGAAACATGTAATTTGCGTTGACTTTAATATTGACGTCTTCCTAGAGGACTTTAAGGTAACAAACTGATAGAAACAATGGCATATTTTGGACTTCAGCTGAAAAACAAGAAACAGGCCACCAGAGAAACAACATGTAACAAAATCTGCAATAATCTGTTTTTCTCTAACCTCGAAGGTGTATGCAATATGGACAAAGCCGCGCTTTCTGGTCATTATACAGTCTGTTTTTGAGCAATTTTTTGCAAACCCGGAAAAAACAGCGGCCTCTGAATTCATAAACGCACAATAAAGAAACTCAGAGACGAGAAAACGTAGAAATAAATAAATTATGTAGTCCATCATAAAATTAGGGACCCGAGTTTAATGATAGAGTCTCTTGATATTGATGAATCAATTGAGTGACTACAACAGACGATTTTTTATCAAGAAATCCGTTATACCAAGCGTGAAACGAACTAAAACAGACTAAACAATGGATCACAGCAACCATTCGGAACCTCGCATACAAAACCAAAAAAATTATATCTGAGAGATAATACAACCGAATAAAAAAAACAAAACTATTTGTCTCAAAACAAGAGCAGACTGCAAGTTAGCAAAAAACAATTTTTATGAACAACAGATTGGCAGGAATAATGGGTCACAGACATTATTCAAGATAGTCAAAGATTTAAATAGTGACATGAATAATGAACAAGAGTGTACCGTAGACTGCCATGACATGATTTAATTTTTTACTACGATTGGAGAGAAAAATTAGTTATGTCTAAAAACAAATTAGCTGATTTAAAAAATTTGCCAATACAAAAACAAACAAATGTTTTGCAGGAAGCAAATGCGGGTGAAGTCTTTGAAATAGTCAGACAATTAAAAGACAAAAATTACTGTGATATGTTTTATTTAAGTAGTAGCGTGCTGAAAGCCGTTAAACTCGGCAACACGTTAACTGTTGGAGTCAATTTTCAACAAACGCTTTTAAAAAATTTACTATCCCAAAATTTTAATGACAGCAGAACTACTACTAATTTTCAAATCGGGATGGAAATAAAAACCACAGAATTACCAACCTATATTGCTACTCACAGTAAAAAGAATTTTTTTTGAAAAATTGACTAATATTTTGCTGGTTCAACATGACACTTTGAGCGAAAGATATTATAGATCTAGAAATAAACGAAGTACAGTTGACGCCATTGCAAAACCTACTTTGAATGAAATCTGCAGTGTTTTCTTAGATTTGGCAAAAGCTATTGATACTGTTGACCTCTTTCATCTTACTTTTATTAAAATGCGAAAGCTATGGATTGAGACGCTGCATCATCTCTTGAAATGTTATCTATCTGATTGTATAATATTGGTTCAGATTGGCGAGAAGAAGTCTGCTGTTTTAGATGTCAATTATGATGTCCCACAGGTGTCCGTTTTAGGACCAATTCTTTTTCTGCTGTACATAAATGATATCGAGAGAATTTGCCAATCAGGCGAAATCATATTTTTCGCAGATGAGACAACAATTTACTTTTCTACAGAACGTAATAATGATGACTTGCTAAGCGATCTCAGTCGGTTGTGCGGTTCGTTGGACAGAAATAAGCTGACAACTAAGTGTAACATGTCGTGTTTTACAAAAAGAGAAATTGCGAATAGATTACAATTACAAGGAATAACGTTGTATTGCAAGGAGAGTACAAAATTCCTTGGTGTACACATTAATAAAAACTAAGTTTTAAAATGCACAGAGGAGAGATCTAGAGCAAGCTTAAAAAACAATCTATTGTTTCTATCAATACAAAAAGAGATTCAGAAGGGATACCTTGATTAGGTTAAACAAAGTCTATATCCAACCAACTCTGCAGTATGGTGTACTAACTAATGGTTGCGCACGCAAAACAGAACTTAAACAACCTAAATGGTCGCAAAGCCACATAGTCAGGATCATATTTGGACTGAAAAATTCAATAGCGTCCGCGAGGTCAGAGAGAAGTATAAATTACTGACACCTATGGAATTACATCTGTGTGAGTTGTTAAAGTTGAGGCGTAGGAATTTAAGACCAAGTTTTGACTGTGACTATTTATCTCAATTCTTCAGCGATAAAGAAGTCCATATCATTCTTTCTGATGAGAAAAGACTAACAACTCTTAAGACCTTGAGGTTGACGACGTGCCAATAAAAAAATTCTTATGTACCGAACACGAAAATTGTTTAATTTTTTGGTTATTTTGGTTACTCTAGACAAAAACATTCTACCAGAAATTTCAGTCGTGAATGAATCTGTTCTAGTTAATATCCTACATAACTTAAGAGACAAGTTATTATTTAATAAGTTTAAACTCATTTCCAGCTTGTACAGACCTAAACACGCCTGATTTTTATTTCATACAATGACCCTTTAAAGTCACTTCAACCCCAAAAAACAGTCACTGATGTCTAGATGCCTTGAACACAACATATGGAACTGTGCACAATTTGAACAAATCCTACACATTTCGCTTTACCCCATGAAACGTGAAAAAAATACTGCTATAAAATTTTTTAGCTCCACTCAAATATTGCATGTTTGGTTGGTGAAAATCCCCAAATAAAATCAACAAATTTAATTTTTTAACGGACTTCAAATTCGTTTTAGGGTAATCTTCCCAAACATGCTCCTTCTCTGCAAATATTCAGACCTCTAACCTAACTTAATAAAATCAATTATTCGTCTACTGTTGCAATGCATGCAAAAAAAAAACAAAAATAGTTAAAGTGTCTTCTAGATATTTTCCAGTCACTGTATTTTTGAGGCAACTTACATACGTTAGATAACTGTCTATGTTTCTCACTCTTACGTAATAGCCCTATCCTTGAAAATTTATCGCAAAATGGGTTACCGAAAAAGCTAAATTTGAATCACTTTATCATAAAAAAGTTCTGAAAATTCATAAAAATGTCGTTTTGACAATTGGAATTAAATTACGTAATACTTAGTGACGCAGTGCAGTTTGACCGTGACGTAACACAAATTGATGACACACACAAGGAAACGTAGTAAGTATTAAAAAACATTTTCTAAAGTTATAATTTGTTTGATGGTGGTCTCAGTAGATGATGATGTTGTTGCAGTACTTAAAATAAACTGATGTTTCTCATCGCTGACGTAGTCCCAGATGTACAGTGAAGGAATGAGAACACTCATAAATATTGCAGTAGAACAAAGAATCATCCTATACGAAGGAATTACGCTTTTCCATATTTCTGACTACAAAATCTTAAGTGCTCTGATTTTCCCTAAAACTTAAAGGCGCTTCTATCAATTAATAAGGACAATTTGGCTCACGTTACCTCTTTGATTCGACCAACTATATCATAATACATGCAAAAAAAAGGACCGACCGTGTGGGATGACACAACAGAGTAACGATTATTTTAATTGATTGGCACAATTAATCATAATTGGTTGCAGTGAAATTTAATGTAATATAATATTATAATTTATATAATAGTTTGTATTATAAAAAAATAACAACCCAACAGTTTTTTGAACCAATGTAAATTGAAGTATATATATATATATATATATATATATATATATATATATATATATATATGTATATATATATATATATATATATATATATATATATATATATATACATATACATATACATATACATATATATATATATATATATATATATATATATATATACACACACACATATATATATATATATATATATATATATACAGCGATCCATAGATAAATCATAGTATTTTAGACGATGAGATTTAATAATAATAGAAATAATAAATTGTTCGTACTGCCGTTATCTTGAAATATTAGCGCAAGAAACTACATAAATTGTACGAATACAATCGATTACAATTTGCGACACTACAAGGTCGCCCTCAAACATATATGGTTTGTTTTCAGGCGCCCCACGGAAGAGTTGTGCAATTTTAGTTGAAACAAAGAAAAAAAATGTTCAAAAACGAAAGTTATCTTTTCTAGTGTTTGTAGCAGTCAAAAATTTTGCTCTAATGAGCCTGGAAATGTCTGTCTATCAAATCCTGGTTACCTATTATATAAAGATTCAAAAATGTATGGCAAAATTCTTTTATGTTTGTCTCTTTTATTGTTCTAGAATCTTCAATAAAAGAATTGTTATATTTCAATGCCATTTTTAGTATCCCAAGAACTCTATATTTCAATGAAATACTATTAAATCTTTGTATGCTATTTTTTACATGCTGTCCGCGATTTCACTTTTTGTCATGATCTTATCAAGGACGAGTCCGCTATTGTGATTGAAAAAACCTCACTCAGCGGTTGCTTTTTTTTAGTTTTACTACTAATTCAAATATTTCAAAAACATGCAACTCTGAGGCGTTGTTTAGCAAATTGTGGACTCATATTTGCTCGATAGACTCGTTTTTGCGCTTCCAGAAAACTATTTTTAAAATTCCTTTTTTTAACATGTTGATTGGTTTTAAAAATTTTTCATTATAGGATCCGTAGATCAAAGTTCCGTAATGTACTATTGGTTTGACATAAATTTTAGAAAGTCTTAGAAGCTGTTCTTTAGAAATAAGGCGTAAATGGTAAAAAAGAACAAAATTCCAAAAGCTTCTTTTGGACGTAGTTAATATGATCTTTGAATTTCAACTGGTCGTCTAATATTAATCCTAGATACCTAAAAGAGCAGGTTTGTTCAATTTGTGCTCGATCAATTGTCGTTTTGTGCTGGTTAAGGTTGCGTACTTTTCCAAACCCCATTTTGCTGTGTCAATTATTGTCAATAATTGTCAATTTGTTTTTGTGAAACCAGCTCGCAACTGCGGCTAGTGCTGCAACGTGTTTATTTGCTAACGTCTCAATACTACATTTTAAGAAACAACTGTAAATTCAGCATATAGTATAGTCTGGCTTTTTTGATTTTACAGTTAGATTGCCGTTTAGATAGATAATGAAAAGCAGTGGACCAAGAATTGATCCTTGTGGGACTCCACAATCAACTTTTTTCTTTCAGATTCAACTTTTCCTATTTTATTATATTGGAGTCGGTCTTTCAGATAGGGTTACAGCATTTTCAGTACCATTCCTTAGAGTCCGTATTGTTCACACTTTTTCAGCAGTAGCTCATTTTTCACTGTATCAATATTTTTTTAGATCAATAAAATGCTTTTAGTTAAGTTTTTTTGATGAAAACCAGGTTGCTCTGATTTCTTCCGTCAAGGAAGGTATGGCGCCAACAATACTTAATTTGCTTTGATAACCAAATGTTTTTTTTTTGCAAAATTTTGTTGTTTTTGTTCAAAAACATATAAAGACTTTAATATAATCTTTCAAACAATTTGCAATTTGCCTGAATTAGTGAGATTGGTGTGTAGTTTGGGTTCACTACAGTCACCGCTTTTGAAAAAAAGGCACAATTTTGGCTATTTTCAGAGATAAGCCATGCTTCAGACACTCATTATATAATGTTTCAAATAGAAGACTAACTGCCCGAGAAACTTTTTTGGGAAAATATTAAAATATGTTGTGGCAGTCTAAACTAAGCTTTGATGGAGGCACTCGCAGTGTGTCAATGATTTCGGAATTGGTTATTGGGAAACAGAACATGATATTCGTGTTATATTCAATTTCATATCGCTGCTTTGTTTCAAACGTTTTTGCTAGCTCTAATGCAATGTTTTCAAAAAAATGTAAATTGAAGTATATATATATATATATATATATATATATATATATACATATACATATACATATACATATATATATATATATATATATATATATATATATATATACAGCAATCCATAGATAAATTATAGTATTTTAGACGATGAGATTTAATAATAATAGAAATAATAAATTGTTCGTAGTGCCGTTATCTTGAAATATTAGCGCAAGAAACAACATAAATTGTACGAATACAATTGATTACAATTTGCGACACTACAAGGTTGCCCTTAAACCTATCTGGTTTGTTTTCAGGTGCCCCAAGGAAGAGTTGTGCAATTTTAGTTGAAACAAAGAAAAAAAATGTTCAAAAACGAAAGTTATCTTTTCTAGTGTTTGTAGCAGTCAAAAATTTTGCTCTAATGAGCCTGGAAATGTCTGTCTATCAAATCCTGGTTACCTATTATATAAAGATTCAAAAATGTATGGCAAAATTCTTTTATGTTTGTCTCTTTTATTGTTCTAGAATCTTCAATAAAAGAATTGTTATATTTCAATGCCATTTTTAGTATCCCAAGAACTCTATATTTCAATGAAATACTATTAAATCTTTGTATGCTATTTTTTACATGCTGTCCGCGATTTCACTTTTTGTCATGATCTTATCAAGGACGAGTCCGCTATTGTGATTGAAAAAACCTCACTCAGCGGTTGCTTTTTTTATTAGTTTTATTACTAATTTGAATATTTCAAAAACATGTAACTCTGAGGCGTTGTTTAGCATATTGTGGACTCATATATGCTCGATTGACTCGTTTTTGCGCTTCCAGAAAATTATTTTTAAAATTCTTTTAATTAACATGTTGATTGGTTTTAAAAATTTTTCATTATAGGATCCGTAGATCAAAGTTCCGTAATGTACTATTGGTTTGACATAAATTTTAGAAAGTCTTCGAAGCTGTTCTTTAGAAATAAGGCGTAATCGGTACAAAAGAACATATTTTCAAAAGCTTCTTTTGGACGTAGTTAATATGATCTTTGAATTTCAACTGGTCGTCTAATATTAATGCTAGATACCTAAAAGAGCTGGTTTGTTCAATTTGTGCTCGATCAATTGTCGTTTTGTGCTGGTTTAGATTGCGTACTTTTCCAAACACCATTTTGCTGTGTCAATTATTGTCAATAAATGTCAATTTGTTTTTGTGAAACCAGCTCGCAACTGCGGCTAGTGCTGCAACGTGTTTATTTGCTAACGTCTCAATACTATATTTTAAGAAACAACTGTAAATTCAGCATATAGTATAGTCTGGCTTTTTTGATTTTACAGTTAGATTGCCGTTTAGATAGATAATGAAAAGCAGTGGACCAAGAATTGATCCTTGTGGGACTCCACAATCAACTTTTTTCTTTCAGATTCAACTTTTCCTATTTTATTATATTGGAGTCAGTCTTTCAGATAGGGTTACAGCGTTTTCAGTACCATTCCTTGGAGTCCGTAGTGTTCACACTTTTTCAGCAGTAGCTCATTGTTCACTGTATCAATATTTTTTTAGATCAAAAAAAGTGCTTTTAGTTAAGTTTTTTTGATGAAAACCAGGTTGCTCTGATTTCTTTCGTCAAGGAAGGTATGGCGCCAACAATTCTTAATTTGCTTTGAAAACCAAATGTTTTTTGCAAAATTTTGTTGTTTTTGTTCAAAAACATATACAGACTTTGATATAAACTTCCAAACAATTTGCAATTGGCTGGAATTAGTGAGATTGGTGTGTAGTTTGGGTTCACTACAGTCACCGCTTTTGAAAAAAAGGCACAGTTTTGGCTATTTTCAGAGATAAGCCATGCTTCAGACACTCATTAGATAATGTTTCAAATAGAAGACTAACTGCGCGAGAAACTTTTTGGGGAAAATATTAATTTATGTTGTGGCAGTCTAAACTACGCTTTGATGGAGGCACTCGCACTGTGTCAATGATTTCGGAATTGGTTATTGGGAAACAGAACATGATATTGCTGCTATATTCAATTTCATATCTCTGCTTTGTTTCAAACGTTTTTGCTAGCTCTAATGCAATGTTTTCAAAAAAATGTTAAATGTTTCTCTGTTTTCGACTATTTGTTTATTGCGTTGATTCGGTGGAGTTTTGCCCGATGTTTCTTTGAAGAGATTGAAAACCTGCGGATCGTTGTGATCACGTCTTTGCACTTGAACGAAATCCAAGTCGTTGATTTCAAAAAATACGACAACATCCTCTCTTTTAATTCTCTCACAACTGCAAAAATTTTGGTAATTTTTCAGGGAACATTGTGAAATTTCGTAGTGGATCTTAAGCCAAGTTTCTGTCAGGTAAAGGGCTATAGGCTTAGATTTTAATGTTTCTATATGAATTTTTAGCAGATCAAAGTTTTTCTGAAGGGCAGCATGTTCTGTGGGATAATAGTTTGCTTATTTAAAATCATCTCTCTGTCTAAGTGTGGAGAAAGTAAAAAAGAAATAAGTAAACTAATTACTGCACCTGGCCTTGATTTTGGTTTGCTGTAGTTTTGCGTATGAACATGTCTTCAGGTTGCTGATAGGTCCCACTTTAAATTTTTTACTTTTCTCCCCTCCCCTTTTCTTTAAAAAAATTTTAGGGTTCCCACTGCAAAAAAAGAAAGCAAGTGTTTATACGCGGATATTGCAAACAGACGCTGCAATAGCCGAGTTACTTCTCACATTCATTGCGTTTTTCAGTCGCTAATGTCGCGGCTAGGCAAAGAACGGTCTGCGGAAATTGCGAGCAGAGAATAACTCAGCCTGAAAAAAAGTTCCATCCCTAATGACTCCATTGAACATCTTTTCTGTCAATGTGACGATAAGTTTTACAAATTAAGCAGTCATAAGCAGTCAAAGCAAACAGAAAGAATTGAGTCTGGGCTCGAACTTGTTTTTCATTGTTTGGTTTTTCTGTTATTGTTATCGACAAAATGGTTTTTTCTTGGGCGGAGATGTTATGTTTTCCTCTGATCGGTTGTCCGGCTTTTCGTTGTTGCAGTTTTGTTTTCTTTTAATCGCTTTTACTCTGTCACGATCCTCCAGATCGTTGACTCTCATAAACTTTAGTTCCTTTATGCCGTTCTCAACCAGCACTGACACTACGCAGCACTGACACAACTTAAAAGTTGGCGATGAGGTTTTCTCATATGCGGCCATTGCTCAATTTTCTTCAAAAATTTCCATGAAATTTTTTCTGCATATTTACCATTAAATCAAAACACTATGCAACGGCACGTGCTTTGTAACTGGAGGGAGCATAACGTACAGGGGTAGGGGAACAAACGGAAAAAGTCCATAAAAGTTTAAGGTAACCTGGCTCGAAAAAAATTCTCAGAAGATTCTGGGTAAATCTAGAGAGGTCCCAGGTCAGGATGATTGACCAAAACATGAACTTTACATTATTACAGTTCAGATGCCGTACTTATTTTGCACACAATTTGAGTAAAAATTCGAAAAATGAGTAAATAGTGCCATTGCTTATGTTACACGTGTCCTTATCTTCCGTACTTCACAATTTTCACGACCCATCTTTGTTAAGTGGTCAATTTTTGTTCCAGTTGTTGTCGGAGTTGTTCTGCTGGACTTTACCTCTTAACAAATTGATTCCTCGACTTAATAAAAAAGTTTCTAATTTCAATGGGGGGGGGGTGATACTGGACTTATTAAAAGTTAACTTTATTGAATGCCAATAGGCTAGTTAAAGCTAAGGTCAATTGTTTTCGTGGGTCCCGCTAAGGTTTTTTCATAGCATATCAAAGTCGAGCAAAATGCTTTAAATAAATTAAGCTCGAAGTTTTACCTTAAGTCGTTTCAGACCTGCGTCGAACTAAGTCTAATTAAATCTCTTCCAATAATTCATCCGTCTTTTGATTGGATAAAAAATACTCTAATGGATCAATATTATACTCCCATTTATCATTGCTGTCTCACCTTGCAGCGTAGTCTCACCAATGAAAGAGTTCGTAACATTTTTTTCAAAAAAAAAGAATTTGAAAAAATTTAGTCTTTATTGTGGGTTTATTTTGTAAATAGTGGATTTTTTTTGGATATTTTTTTTTCGGAACATTGTCACATAATGACACAATATTGAGAAGTCCCAAATCATATTAATAGCGTTGAAGGAAAAGGCAGGCAATATGGACAGTTTTCATTGTTTTGATTGAAACGATTTTCTCTAACGGCTTCGCCACCGTTCCGTTTTGTCACAAAAAAGTTATCTTATTGATTTTGACTGTATTTGTTGAAATTGTTGTCGTGAAATATGAATATTGTTGTAAACTGCTTGATCTCAATGGCTTCAGTTGATAACTAATAGTTTTCACGACTTCGAAATTAAGTTTCTTCAAAAAATATTAAGGCCTTTTTTTTAACTTTGGCATTTTTGGTTTTTATCAGCTTGTTAATTACTCTCAATGAAGACAGGTCACATTTTTTGAAAAATAATCAATTGATTTTTTTTGCCTTATCTGTTTTGTTTAGTATCGTTATTTTGACCTTGTTGTTGAGAATTTCTGCTAGTGTTTTCGTTTCTGCTTTTGAAATTAGGTCATTAATCAAAAGAACGTGTCACCTGATGTGCTGCAATTTTCATCAAATTTCTAAACATAAACGCATCAGTACTCTTTTCATTTTCTTTCATTACAAAATCTGAAAAGATCTGTCAATCCAAATTTTTTACGGGTTGTTCACAAAACGAAAAAACTGCAGCGTATATCATTGTGTGGTGAAGAAGTTAGTGACTGATATCACCAAAAAGATCAACCAAAAAACTTTTTGAAAGAATTTTTCGATATTGCTCTTTTAGTTTTTACTCGAATTATTTGGTTATTTTTAATTATGAAAATTTGTTGTTTTCGTTCCCCGGACATTCCAGAAAAATTATCTTGTAAGAATCGTACTATTTTGTACAAACTCATCCTGCAAGATTCCGTATACGTAGGAAGAAATATTGCAAGTTATTGCAAGTTTTCAAACTGAATTAGCACTAACGGATATTCTTCTTGCAAGATGTTACAAGATAAATATTCCTCTTACTATCTTACAAGATAAATATTCCTCTTACGACTTCACTGCCGTAAGTTTGCTTCATACAAAATCTTGCAATATTTAGTAAGAATAGGCTGCTGTTAGCAAGAAACTTGTAAGATCTTACAAGATGATTTTTCCTCGTACTAAATATTTATCCTGCCTTTTTCGTACTTACTTTTATAAAGTTCAGGTAAGCAAAATCTTGAGGTAGTATAGAACGCCAAATCTTACTAATTCTTTTAAGATCTTACAAGATAACTATCTAGTACGAAAAAATAATTGTCTGGCTGAAATCCTAAATAATCGTACTAAATTTTCACTAGTTTGTACGAAATAGTACAATTCATACAAAATAACTTTTCTGGAATGTCTGGGGTTAACAGAGAAATATTTTACTTTATGGAAAAAAGTTAAGTGTCCTTAATGTGCTGTATGAACATCTTGTGGTTGAAGAACTCGAGAACTAAACGTTTTCCAGGTACGCTTAAATTGTCTAATTGTTTCATCTTATGGCCAGTTGATAGTTTTATTAATATGAACAGCTAATTTTTTTCAGGGGATACGTTGCGAGGATTTTCTTGTATAATTTGGAAATTTAGATTTCTCAAGGTTTCATTTGAAGAGGTTTCATGTAATTGGTAGTAAGACGAGTTAGTGGAAACCGTTTTTTTTTTCAATTTGAGTTTTAAAAAATATGCAAGTCTATATTCACATACCGTCTTTTTTTCTGGGTGACATCTTTCGTTAATTGAAAGCTAGTATAATGTGCCAAACAGTGTTCTATAATTAAGATAATTTGAAGCTTTAAGACTTCATAAGAATCAACCCTCATGGCCTGAGTTTACTGTTTTCACCCGACATAGTTTATCGCTTAATACAATCTGACTATAACTTGGCGAAAAGTGATGAAAAAAGCATATTCCTGTTTCGTTTCGACAACAGAGTAGATACACTCTCAGCTTTCACAACCAGGATGTATCGCTCAATAGCCAACGCAGTGATAAGGAATATATTTGACCAATAGGGATACAGATCAGATATATTGCGGATGAGACCAACATAGCTGTCGGTTTTTGAGATTTGATGCAGGCTAGGACGAAAACCGAGGACTGCCTGAACCGCTTCTCTGTCTGTTGAAGTGCGTGTGTACTTTGAGAGAGCATTTCATTTTTCCAAAAAAATTTGAATATTGGTGCCAAATCTAGATGAAATCGAACATCACAAATGAAACAAAAGATGAGTTTTTAAACAAAAAATTACCAAAAACTATTTTTTTACCACAAAAACAACACTATTGTAACATTGAGATGAAATAAACCAATATCTAAAAACATGGCTTCAGTTTTGGAAACTAACATCTTGAGAAATGTTCTTAATGCGGTAATTGAAAAACAGGAAGATGATATTTGTTAAACATTATTTACGGAAGAGTTTTTGGGTTTGATTAGGCATAATTTTTGCATCAAAAAGCTAGAAGGGCTACATTAAACGTCGAAACTAACATAAGCTAGATAATCATCTGAAACTTTTTTTGGACTCTAGATAGATAAGCTAGATAATCATCTGAAAGATTCTAATATGCGTGTCCTCTGACTTTACTTTTTTCCGCCCATTCTATTTTAATAGGGTTCTACAAGGTGAAATAAAATTTTGTTAATCGCATGAGTTTGTATAATTCTGTGTTGAAGAAGCATAATAGGGTAGTAGTTCTTCATAGCACTGATTTCCTTGTAATGCCTCATAATGCTAGATCTGATTTCTTTTTTTTATAAAAAAGAAGTTAAGAACTCTAATAGGGGTCCTAGCTTTGACACCCCCAACCTTTAGAACATGACATATATATTAGAACGACAAAATTGTCTTTCCACTGTGCGGCTCTGATGGAAATTTACAGTGATACAAATACTTTAATCTAAATTGATAGAATCAGAAAACTCTAATTACTCTAAAAATATTTTTGGTAGGAATATGAGTCCAAAAGTTGTATCACATGGATGTTGTCCTAGGAAAAAGCTCCACAAAGTGTTTGGTTCCGAAAATTGATCTGTTTTTTGATGGAGAACAAAGAGTTTCAGAGTAGAAAAAAACTTTCAGAAACTTCAGTTTTTTTTGTAGATAAATCTCTCTAAACTTTCTCATGGATAGCATAAAATCACAAAAAAATAACCAGAAAAATTTTGTTTGCAATAATAAAAGTTAGAGCTTGAAAATCTTTTTGATTACATCAAATTACATTCAGTAATGTACAAGTTGCAATGAATATATATATATATATATATATATATATATATAAACTGCTTGCCTAAACTGACATGACATAGTCATTCTTCTAAAACTAAATTTCTTTTATAGACAGTCAAAAAGATTCTAAAATTTATTTTCAACGTCTTTTCTCAGAGGTAACAATTCTTCTAAGGGTCTTAGGTTTAACACCTCCCCTCCAAATTTTAGCCCATGACAACTCCTCTTGCAACATTTTTTGTAACAGTTCCACAAAATTGTCTATGCTTAGTGCGGGTCTGATTGAAATTCGCTATTGGTAATATTAAAATGTTTCATTTGGGCGCTAATTGATTGAAATGTGGAAAAAATCGAAGTCTCTTTGAAACATTTTTGTGAAGAACATGTGTCCTAAAAATGTATTAAACAGTTTCTGCGCTAAAATGGCACTAGAATTATTTTTTCCAAACATTATTTTTCCTTTCACGCAGTAGGAGACTAGAGCATAATAATTTATTACGCGTTTGTCAATCGAGAAAGGTGGTATCAGAATTTAAACTACTCCGACTTCAAACTAATAAATGTGTCGTACAGATTTACAATCTGTAGATTTGAATTGTTTCGTAGTGCCAAATAGAGTTCTTTACTTCGGCCAATTTAAGAGTGAATTGGCGGAGCGATTTAAGGCTTTATTTTGTTATTAGAATATTGACTATTGAGTTACAAATTTTAGGCTGAATTGGCGGAGCGAAATCGCGTTCAATTATTTTTGTAGTGTATTTCGCTTAGATACGTCTGAATTTAGACTTTGGTGAATCGAAATCTAGTTAAGAGAGAGAGAGTCAACTATTTTGAAATACGAAATTGGGAAGAATGAAATTAGGCAAAATTAACAAAACTGCTTCACAATTTGTTCACGAGATAACATAACTAAAATGCGGCAACTTACAATCACGAGACAAAGTGAACAGACAAAAGATCATGCATAGGATATAAACAAATTAACAAGTATGAAATCATAAGATTTGATCTTCAAAATTAAACTAAATGGATGAACAAATTAAAATGGATAAATTGAACTAAATTAAGTTAAACAGAAATTGAACTAAATTGGTTACACCAAAATAATGAACTCAAACTAAAAATGTACTATTGTACCACATTTCCCCCTTGGCAAAAATAAATAACATGTTATTTATCAGAAAATTAAGAGTCAATATGTACTTGTTAAAATAATTAATACTGTAATGTTTTAATCAGAGTTTTGAATGCCCAGTTTTACTCATTAATCGCTTTCACTTTCATAATATCTCTCCGCTTCGCCAACAGTCATAGACAACTCTGGTTCCTCGTAATTGGGAGAGACGTAGAATTGAGTTGGATAAGAGGTTGTTGGAGAGCATGGGCCGACTGTGAAGTTTGACTCCTCTTGGTTGGACTGTGCTGCAGCAGTTTGTATTGCCGAGATTATAGACTTGCTTTCGATTTGCTGTTTCTTAAGGCTTTGCCGTCTTTTCTGTTTTCCAATTGCTGCAGTACTTGGTGTTGTTGGAGGGCATGATTGAATTGGAGTCACAGATTCGTCCGATTCTGTGGTCGATATGGCGGAGCGTTTTCGCTTTGAGGAAGTAGCGCTGCGGATGCTTTCGTAGCTGCTTTTTTCTTTGGTCTGCTTGGTGGCTCCGCGATAACGATACTTGAAGTCGGTAATCTCATTGGCACCGAGAGATCGTTATTTGACTCTGTCGTTTGATTTGGCGGCGCCGTTGTCTGTTGTTTCTTTGGCTTAGTCGGCATTCTTACTCGGAGGGCGCGTGTAACATTGGAGTGAAAAGACGACACTGTGCTGACGTCATCTGCCACTTTTCTGTGTTTCATTTTCTTTCCACCTTCTAACTTTTTTCTTGATTCCTTTGCATGGTGTTGTATGAGTTCCTCCGTTGTTTTTCCCGTGGGGAGTTTTGGGCGTCTGTTTGTGTAAATTTGCAGATCTGTGTTTCGTTCCGCCTTTGTGCCGAAATTTGCGAGATCGGAATTCCTAATCGTTACCTCTCTCTTGCCCGGTTCTTTGATTACTGAGGTGTTTTCGTTCGTTTTAACTACTGACGATCCTGGTGCGAGAACGTCGTATAGACCGTCGAGACTTTTCTTGAATTGTTTTGTTCGTGGTCTCTTTTTTGCCAATTTGACCTCCAGTGACGATTCTGTTCTTGGTATCGGTTGGCCAACATCTGGATAAGAAATTAATCTCGATTCTTTGTTTGGGTCATCCTTTTGTCTTTTCATTGCCTCTTTGCCCAATTTGTCCTTGTTTACTTCCATTTCAATGTCACTTCGCTCATCATTGTTCCAATTTTCGTCTGTGATGAGCTGGTCCCATCTGACAGTCTCCAAATCTATATATTTGTTAAGAATATTTTTGTAAGTTAAACTTTTTGAGTCGGGATTAGTCGTTATATTGCTTAATGGTGTATTCGCTTTTCTGCCAAAATGTGCCTCAAAAGGTGATATTCCAATAGTCTTTTGACGACATATTCGTAACTGATAAATTATTGAATTTATTGATGCTTTCATATTAAATTGATTTTGCGCCGCCGTTTTAATACAGGCTAAGCGATTCTTGATTGTTTGAATGAGTCTTTTAACCAAACCAATAGCTCTGTGGTCTTGTATTGGCGCCTCGATTAGCTGTATGTTATTTTGATTACAAAATGTTTTAATTCGATGCCCCGTTTGACATCTAGCCTGATCCAATCTAATCGCGCGGGGTATACCGTGTAGCAAAACATATTCTTGAAGAAACTTTAAAATATTATCTGCATTAGCTCTATCAAATACTTCTGCTGTTGGGAATTTCGAAAATCGATCAATACATGCAAGAAAATAAATCTCTTGATTTTTTTCATTAAAGATGGGTCCTCCAAAATCAATTTGAATCTCTTCATTAGGAACTTTACATAACTTTAATGGTGCCCATTTTTTGCTGGTATAATAGGTTTTAAATTTTTACCAATCTTGACACAGGGGTTGCACTTTGCTGTTTTGGTTGCAATATCCCTGTGCATATATGGCCACCACGCGTGTGTTGCCATATCCGTCATTCCCCATGTGCCAGGATGAGTTGCGTGGATTGCGTCTACATATGCATCCTTGATTGCATGGGGGAGAGCAATTCTGTCGTCTATGCAGACACACCCATTCTTCACATGTAATTCCTTCCAGAAGGAATGAATGTAGGGTGATATTTATCTACATCTATCTTCATTGTTCGTCAAAATGCAGTCGCGAATCTCTTTCAAGATTGCGTCCTTGGTTGTCAAGCTGGCCATGAGAGAGCTTGAGAAGATCTTGGAGAGCGCGAAGTTGAATGAATCGAGGTACAAATCGTCTACTGACGGCGAAGTGGCTGTTGTATCTGTAGTAGGTGTAATGGGGGTCACGGGTGCCGCCTGGACAGTAGAAGGTCCCGCCTCTGCAAATCTGACTCTCGATGGGGTCGATTGTTTAACAGTCATCAGTGTTTCATCATCAGAAGGTGATTGAGCCATCATGTAGACGTTCTTGAATTTTGTTGCGATTCGTTGAAAGTGATTTAAATTAGAGAGTGACTGTTCGGTGGGTCGGTCTAAAGCGAGTGAGGAACGTTAGTTGTCTCCAATTTGGGGATGGAATTTAAATTATTTATCGTTAATTCGCTAATTGAGTCGGCAATTTGCGTGCTTGTAGAATGTTCTGGATTTCGCGGTGCGAAATCACTACATAAGTTATTAGTGGAATTTGGATTATTTACGACGCAATTTGTAGATTGATTTCGCGCTGCGAAATCGACGTAATTTTCGGCATTTAATAAGAAGCGTTTCGCACTACGTTTAATTACATCCAATTTAGCTACAATAAATTGCTCGTCGTATGTGGATATGTTTGCAGCTTGTTGATGCGGGTCGCGAGATATATAATCCACTAATCCCATTTTTGTGCCCGGAAGGTGATCATTCGAGAAATCAAATGGTAGTAAACGATCTACCCAACGTGTCAGTCTACTATTATATGATATGTTAGATCTATTTTCTCTCATAATAGAGAGAAGTGCTCTATGATCTGTTATCACAGTAAAGGGTTTGCCGTATAAATAATACTTAAAATGTTCCAATGACCAAACAACAACCAGAAGTTCTAGTTCGTTTATACTAGAGCTGTCTTCAACAGAGTTCAAAAATCGCGACGCGAATGCTACAGTATGCCACCCATTAGGTGTTCGTTGTTCCAATGCACATCCCAATCCTTTACGCGAGGCGTCACATTTAATTCGTGTTTCTAATTCCGGGTTGAAATGTTTATTTTCAGTGGTTTCCGTAATTTGTTCTTTTATTAAAGAAAACTGTTTATCGTGCTCTTCCGTCCAGAGAAACTTCGAATTTTTCTTAAGCAATGGTCGTAGGGGGTAACATAATTGTGACAACTTCGGAATAAATTTTCCAAGATGGTGTACAGAACCCATAAAAGAGCGAAGTTTTTTAAGATTAGTAGGCGCCGATAATTTTCAAATTGCATCTGTTTTACTTGAAAGTGGGGTTACACCTGATTGTGGAATATTATGACCGAGCCATTCAATCGTCTCTTTTGCGAATTGACATTTTGCGAGATTTATGCGTAAGTTTTCCTGATCCAGTTTTATTAAACATTTTCGTACCAAGTCGAGATGTTTTTCGATTCCACCTCTACTAACGATCAAAATATCATCTAGGAAACAGAAAGTATTTTCCAAACCGGCAAGTGTACAATCAATAGCTTTTTGGAACTCAGCTGGCATGTCCGTTAGGCCGTAAAATCCAGTTTTAAATCGATATGTGCCAGTCATATCACCACTGACTGTTAAAGTTACAATGGCGGGCCGTATCACTGTGTAGCTTTAGTTGACTATAAGCATATTGCAAATTAAGAGTTGTGAAATAAGCGGTCTCCTGCGGCGCTGTTGACAGTGTTTGCGAAATTGTTTGAATTAGCGAATCTATATTAGGCATTTGATTCTTGTTTTTATGAATAGCTTTGTTTAGGATTTTTGAATCAAGTGCTATTTTGATCGACTTGTCCTTTTTTACCGTAATGACAATCGGAGATATGAAAAATTGATCTGAACAGTTGTTTAACTTTTCGATATGTCCTTCGTTTAACAGTTTTTCTAATTCAATTTTCACTTTCGGTTGCAGGTGTATGGGTACTTTTCGTCCTTTATGATGTATTACTCGATAATTTTTGTGGAATTTTGAATTGACCGTGTGATTTTTTGATTTTCCACTTCGGGAGATCAAATCAGGAAAATCCTTTGCCATTGATTTTTTGATAGCACAAGGTGGATCTATATTATTAACTTCAAATGGCGGGCAAGGCTTCTGAGAAATTGTGATGCCTAATTGGTCAAAAAGGTCTCGTCCTAAAATTGGTCGAAATCCATCGGATACAACTGTTATTTTTGCCTTCTGTATGCTCCAATCATTGCATTTTACCGGCGTTTTCAAAGTGCCAAGAGGTTGGACAATATCATTAGAAAATGACTTCAATTCCAATGGTCTTTTCTCCGACCATTGTGATTGAGCACAATTGAGCAATATTTCTCTTGCGAGCGACATATTAATAATGGTACAACCACTACCAGAGTCTAGAAGTAAATCACAGTTTGTGTTTCCGATTGTTAATGACAAATTTTTCAGTGTCGAATTTGGGGAACTCGTATTTTCAACAGTGGCAACGTAATTATCATCCGAAGAATCATAGTCTGAATTGATTTGCTCATTATAATTGATATAATTGACGTTTAAACTTTCCTGGCTAGAATTTTGATTAGATGTTTCTGCCGTATTTACATTGTTAATGCAATTAGTTTGTTGAGTGTTTCTTGTAGTATTAAGTCTTCGACGACAAAATTTAGCGAAATGGTTTTGCAAACCACAGTGGTTGCATTTCTTACCCATTGCGAGGCAAACCTGACGATATGTAGGTGTCCAGACTTGACCACAACCACGGCATTGTCCAACGGATACACGGTTTGTGACTGTTCTGCTTGATTGAGGTCCCCGTACTCCCGCGCCAAGAAATCGATTGAATTGTTGTACTGCGTTCACCGTACTGCCAGTTGCTCCGTTATTAGATGAAATTCTTTGCTGATTCTGATTACCCATTTCCATGTTGACTGCGTTGACTGCAATGCTGAGTGCCCTCTCTGTTTCAACTGTGTCTCTTAGAAGCTCCCGCTGAATGTCATCATCTAGCATGTTAGTGATGAAAATGTCCCCGATGATGGCTTCTTCACGGTTTTCAAAGTCGCAGTTTTCAGCCAGTTCTTTCAAGATGCTGTAGAAATGCTCTACAGTTTTGCCCTTCTTTTGCTTCCGAGAGAAGAACACAAATCGATCGAATGTGATGTTTCTTGGGCGGATAAAGGCAATCTCCATCATTTCCCAGAGTTTGAGGGTAGTCAAATCGTAAATGTTGTCGTGCGGGAATTTTTGTGTTAGTAGTCGTCTTCCTTCAGTACCAATACTTAGGTACAAGAGAGACACGCATTTCTGATCACACAAATTCCATGGACGCTCCCCGCATAGTATTCCCGCTTCGGTTATCTTTTGACACTTTAGTTCCCATTGCAACTTCAGCTGGTTGTTTCTTATTCTACGCTCTCTCTCTGCTTCCTCGGTTGTGTCGTCAAACGGCATCTCGTACTTCGGTTCCACTGGCAGGCGAACTGTCGATGGTTTGGTTTGTAGCAATGTGTCTATAGTTATATTCTCGCGAGCGAGAATCGCTAGTTTTAGTTGATTTCTCCATTTCTCCCATCTGATTGGTGGGTCTGAGGTTGGTCGTTCCCAAAATGGCTCTATCGACAGCGGTGTTTTTCTCGATTCTCGAGCTGACTGCACCATGTCGTACAGATTTACAATCTGTAGATTTGAATTGTTTCGTAGTGCCAAATAGAGTTCTTTACTTCGGCCAATTTAGGAGTGAATTGGCGGAGCGATTTAAGGCTTTATTTTGTTATTAGAGTATTGACTATTTGAGTTACAAATTTTAGGCTGAATTGGCGGAGCGAAATCGCGTTCAATTATTTGAAGTGTATTTCGCTTAGATACGTCTGAATTTAGACTTTGGCGAATCGAAATCTAGTTAAGAGAGAGAGTCAACTATTTTGAATTACGAAATTGGGAAGAATGAAATTAGGCAAAATTAACAAAACTGCTTCACAATTTGTTCACGAGATAACATAACTAAAATGCGGCAACTTACAATCACGAGACAAGGTGAACAGACAAAAGATCATGCATAGGATATAAACAAATTAACAAGTATGAAATCATAAGATTTGATCTTCAAAATTAAACTAAATGGATGAACAAATTAAAATGGATAAATTGAACTAAATTAAGTTAAACAGAAATTGAACTAAATTGGTTACACCAAAATAATAAACTCAAACTAAAAATGTACTATTGTACCACAAAATGGCCCAAAATTTTAAACATTTACCTTAATTGTCAAGTGTTATAAAAGATAAATGTGAAAAAAATGTCTGATCAGAAAGCAATTTGTGATACAATTAAGCAAAGCATGCTTAAAAAATTGATTAGATCATTTGAAAGGCAGCATAACTGTTGCAGCAAACCAACGATTTGAAACTCAATATCGTAATTTATGGTCAAATAATAAGCGGTCAAAAATCCTTTTAGCAAGGAAAAAATATTAGCATGTTTTGGCAGTGCCACTTTGAATGCGTGCAAACGTTAACTTTCTCTGAACTAGAGATCTTATGGTTCTTTATGCATAGCAAACTCAGCGATTACCAGCGATACTTTTTGATGTTGCAATGTTTATTGCAAAAACCAATCCAAAAACTCATGTTTATTCATACGCGTTGACTTGCCTAATCACTTCGAGAAATGGCTTCAACGGAAATTTTCACAGTTGCTTAGAATGTTGAAGTTCAAATTTGTTGTCGCATAATTTGAAGGTTTTTGCAGAAAAAAACCAAGTCAGTAATAAAATTACAAATGAGTGAAATTTTGTTCCACAAAATACTTTGCAGACCATTTTAAGAGATGAAAGTTTTTATTGCCGAGAAGAAAAAAAATTCAAGAACTTAGTAGATAATCATTTTTATACAATTTTAGGACACAAATTTTTGAACAATTTTTTTATTTCGTGATTCAATCACCTAAGATGAAACTATTAAATATAACAATTATTTTTTTGAAAAAATCTCCTACTTGCGCAAAAAAATTCAAGAGCCAGGAGTTGCCTGTTAACTGTAGATGCGGTGCTCGAATCCCACACTCTTAAAAGATTTCGATCTCAGAAGAACAATTTTCTGGTTGCGAAAAGCGATTTTTTTCAATATCCACCAGTACTTAATTCTATAATAGGCTCCAAAAGGCTGATGCTTCAACAAAATTTCTTTAACAATATTAATAATAAGAAAACGAGTGATTTTGAGGTGAAATGTCTTATAGGTAACCCGAACACACAAGTAATGTTATGTGGAAAATTTTAATACCTGCACTATTTTCCTAGGTGACACGATGTCGACAGCTGTTGTTGACAGCAGTGAAAAAATTTGGAAAGAAATTGAAAAATATCTCTAATACTCGAAAAATTTTATCACAACTGGAAAATGTGTTTTGCCAAAAAATAGCAGGTAAAATGTACAAAGAGAGAAAACTCAAATTACTTTAGACAATTTCTTGACTTGAAACGATTTTGATTTTTGAGTGGATTGAATATCGAATTGAGAAATATTCTTATCAAATTATAGAGCGTTAATAATAGTAATATTAATAGATATTTTCACGCATCTGATAGCTACTGATCTTTTTTGACTTCTTTTTGGGCAGATACTTGCAGAAATTAGGTCGAGTTTGTTGAATGTCCTCAAAATTATTCTGGGCTCTTATTTGTTGTTGTCTCAGCGAGGTAATGAACATCCAGACTCTTACATTTCAAGGGTTTAACGGGCAAACTGAAGAGTCGAGTACACACTAAATAAAGTTCAGGTATTTTTACCTTAACGGAGTTAAGGCAAACCCTTGATAAGGTAAAGTTAAGGGTAAGTTTACCTTATTTTTACCTTAACTCGAGGTAAACTTCAAAAATTACGTTAACTCTGTTAAGGTAAAATTATCTTAACTTTATTTAGTTATGGTAGTGAGGCCTTACGTTTTCAGGTAAAGTTCAGGTAAAGTTAGGGTAGTTAAGGTGAGGTAAGGAAAGACAAATCTACCTTAACCGCTAAGGTGAGTTAGGATGATTTTTAAGGTGATAGGATGATCTTTAAGCGAAAGATGGAACAATTGAATGGACGATTGCACTATTTGGAATCGAGAATGGTTCACCTGCACAACGAAGAAAGAGAGTCTATTCAGGTAATAGCCAGCAGTAGTTTGAAGTTTAATGAAGACACACGAAAAGTGCTAAACTACTCAGAGGATAACTTTGAGATTCTGCAAACAAACCGGGGAGGTACTTCAAAAAAATGGAAGAAATACAACAAGCCCAAGCCCGTGATCATCGAAGATCTGATGTTTTTATGTATGCTTTTCGCGCCCAAAGTGCAATTAACAACGTATCATGGATCATGGACTCTCAATGCTATGCACAGCGAGTTACAAGTACAAACACTATATTTGACGGAACAGATTAACATTTTTATTACAACCATTGGAGTGCTATCCAAGGGAATACTGCCAGCCGCACTAGTACCCTACGAGATTTTACGGAAAATAATTACAACTGTGAATCTGGGAGATAAAAAGTTCTATACCATAAGACCACTCAAGTTTACTTTACAGCCTGCCCTTAGTGAGAAAGGTTATTTCCAATCCACACGGACTTTTGATCACAATGGAGGTGCCTGTATACAGTGGTGAACCAATTCACGAAGCCTACAATGCAATCCCTCTGTGGTCACCAACATAGAATCTGAATTTTTAGGGTGAAGGTTTTACCCTATTCACAATTCCACAATTGTTGCTAGAATCTATCTTTAGAGAAAACTACTGGACTGGATAGTAACTTCACAAACCTACTACTCTTAACTAGACTAAAGGGTTATACCAGGCCCTCCGTTCAAGTCCTAAAGAACGTTTTTTTCAGGCGCAATAGAATTGTAGTCAATTGCCAATAATAATGATAATATTAGAATATCTTTGTATTGCCTCACTATGTTATATGATAATTTAGCTTCCAAGAAATGTTTTACCAAATGAAATAAATTGGTGACTCTAAGATTGAGAAATATACCAAGTCCTCAATTCACTTTTTAATTAATCGATCAACCAATATACTTAAAACAAAATAGTTGAGGTGAAGAGCTCGTCGGTGTTCACTCCACAACCCAACCGGACGAGTATTAACCAACTTCATAGAACGTTAAGACATGGCCCATCAGGTACTTCAGGTTACTGCAGACCGTTTTAGTTGTCTACTTGGTTCACCACTCCACACTACATGGGTTGTCTTAACTTGCCAAGTCTTCTACGAGCAGGCAGGCCTATCCTCAGAGTGGCTTCACTACGCGGTCTCCTGGAAGGAGCTTGGCCGGTTAATACTCTCAGAAATCAATCGTTTTGATGTTGTCCTGGACCTGGTGCTGCCCTCCAATTCGTTAACCTGACTTAACCTAATTATTGATTGGTTGATCACTACTTTACTAGTCACTAAAATAATTTAACTCTAATAAATTCAATCTAGACTGATTATGATTTCAGATCCTTAGAAATGTATTGTGAAGTAACTAAAGTTGTACGATTGCGCTGTTGATTAACAGCAAACTGAAAGAAACCATTAAGTTTTACCCAATCTTAAATATTAGAAGGCTATGGTTACTTCAGAACAACTAGTTACAAATGCCTATAAGAGCCAAGTATCGAAGCGTTTAGCAAATACCTACTAGATACCAAATTAAGTTCTACTAAGTTATAAAAAAAGGTCTAAAAAGAGAAATTAGTGGAAGATTTTCTAAGTTTATTTAACGGAAAAGTATAGTTACCAGGGTATACTAGTTCAAATAATTATTAAAATTTTCAGTACCACAACAGAGATCTGTTAACTCACTCGTCGAACAAATTTGCTCCGCAATTTCGACGACAATATAATTATTTTCAGACTGATTTTTATTACAAAAATTGGCTAAAATTGAGCCGTACATATACTTCGTATTTATCTTTGGTTATCATAATTTAGTCCTATTTTTACCAAATGTTCCGAATCTTTGTGTAAAAAATACTTTTTGGGAAAAATTTTCAGAAGGTCATTCGTGACTTTGATAACCTAGTCACCTAATTTGGGTTTCTAATCCAATATTACGTGGGTGAAAATTTGATGTTCAATCTATGATATAATCTTTATCAGAGTCCATATTTACTTATTCAACCTTTCTCATCAGTTTAAATTTTTTCACCATTATTATCTTTGTACAGTTTCAAATTTAGAATTTGCTTTTGTGTTGGGAATAATTCAAGGTCAGTATTAATTTAATTCTCTTCCCAAAAAAGCATAAGATTAACTTTCCATTCCTACATCCCAGCCATCCGGACTAAACTATTCTCCTGAATAGTACAATAGAATGAAACTAGTATAAAGTAAAACTTTATAAAAGCACCATCACCATATTTTGGTACGACTGTTTTTTTTTAAATCAGCGTTTGTCTCCTTATTTCGCATTCTCTCAACTAAGCTCAGTCTCTCTTCAAACTGCATGTCATTTCCGATATCTCGCTGATCATCGTTGGACAGATTGTGAATATGTTTTGTAGTGTTTCTGGACTTGTAAAACTTCTTCGCTGCCCAAACAGCCAAAAGGACAAATGCAAGACACCATAAAGAGAAACCAAGAAGACCAGCCAGCTCTTTAAATGTATGCAGTGTTGACCCATGGCGAAAAGATTTGAGTTGTTTTCCTCAGAGAGTTGTTGATGAATTTGGTCTACAATCTCAATGACTAATTCAGGCGTGACATCAAGCTTAGGGACATCCTTGAGTGCCGATCTGATCTTATGCAACATCGAACTCCGACTCTCTTCTGTAGGAGTGACCGCTGGAATGCTCGGGATGTTGAAAGCGGTATCCAGAAGTTGTGATTATTGTTATTAGTCCACTGTGTTGAAGACAATATGCTGGATCGGGCAACATGACCAGTCAATACTTCGGGTGAACCAGTTTTCACTCGCAGGGGGGATGTACGAGGCAACTTTTACAGGCTGGTACACGGTTTGAAATTTTTTTGCCCCCACTGTACCTTATGTTATAAAGAAACTGTTGATCGTCTGCCGCGTTGAGGAGGTACATAGAGTTCCCAAGGTAGATTGCTGTCGGTAAAATTGGCAATTCGGTTACTTCTCGTGTGCAAGTCTTCAAAGCAGCTACCTCGTGATTGTATAGGAATGAAGTCAAGCAGAGTTGATCTTGCGCGCTCACCAACGCTACTGGCTTGCAAAGTATCAGCAATTTTGTCCCCAAACAAGACAGATATTCCTCACTCTTCATTTCGGCATAGCTTTTTTCTCGCCTTGATATGATCAAATAGTTCCTTTCTAATTTTAGTGTTGCGGCCGTCGTTGTGTTCTTGATTGGTTGTGGCAGAGGGATGGCTCTGTAGGCATCGTGAATTGGTTCACCACTGTATACTGGCACCTCCATTGTGATTAACAGTCCGTGTGGATTGGAAAAAACATTTCTCACTAAGGGTAGGCTGTAAAGTAAACTTGAGTGGTCGTACGGAATAGAGCACTTTTTATCTCCCAGCTTCAAAGTTGTAATTATTTTTCGTAAATCCTTGTAGGGTACCAGTGCGGCTGGCAGTATGCACTCCAATGCTTGTAATAAATATGTTTCTCTGTTCCGTTAAGTTTAGTGTGTGTACTTGCAACTCGCTGTGCATAGCATTGAGAGTCCATGATACGTTGTTAATTGCACTATGGGCGCAAAAATCATACATAAAAACATCAGACCTTCGATGATCACAGGCTTGGGCTTGTTGTTTTTCTTCCTTTGTTTTTTGAAGCAGCTCCAGGTTTGTTTGCAGAAGCTCAAAGTTATCCTCTGAGTAGTTTAGCACTTTTCGTGTGTCTTCATGAAGCTTCAAATTACTGCTGGCCATGACCTGAATAGACTCTTTTTCTTCGTTGTGCAGGTGAACCTTTCTTGATTCCAAATAGTGCAATCGTCCTTCCAATTCTTTCGCTTAGAACTTTCACACAGACCAAAAATTGAGAGTAGTATACAGCCTGCTTTTGCCGCTAAAGGTTCTAATGTTATCGCCGTCGCAGCTCCCATTGCCAACAGCAGTGGTGATTGTCTCTGTCGCTGAAAAGTGATAGTCTGGTTTACAAGAGATGCTGCTCCTTTGACAAGCTTGGTCCTCTCCTTCTCTGCTCTTTCGTATTCTCTCTGAATAGATGAGATGATTCCGTCAAAGTGGTCCTGTAATAGTGCGCTTATTTCTGGATTGTTGCAAAAATCGGAGTTCTTCCACGTTTTCTGCTCCAATTGCTGTAATTGCTTATAAATTCCAAGAGAATTTATAAATTGAGCGCAGATCCACGTTCAACAGCTTTGGAAGTGGGACTGCAATATCCACAGTCAGATATGAGTCGGCCAATGAAACTGGAGTTTGTGTTTGGAGAGAACATGCGCAGTAGTTTGTGCACTCTCCGCTGTTTGCTGTCGTACCGCAGTATTAAAATAGATATCACAAAGTTGTACATCTAAACATTATTATGGTTTATTACTGCGCTAAACCTAGATAGCATTTCTTCTGTATTAGAAAAAATGCTACATTCTCTAATAATTCCCCCCAAATTCGCTGAAATTTATTTATTTCATAATACCGGTGATATATTAACTTACAATATTGTTTTTTTTAATGGTGCTATTTATATATGTTTTACGATCGTCCCCATCTTTAATTGAAATTTTGCGTCATCTTTTGATCTTTACAATTTTTTTAAGGCAATGCTATACACAGAAACTTAATCAAGTTCCTTTTTTTTATTTTTTAAACATATGTATTTTCTTCTTTTTTATTCATCGTTGATTACGAATCGTTTTGGGTACTTCACTGCGCGTCTTTTTCGTGTTTTAGCGATCGAGTGCACCGTTTCGTCGATTTTGGTTCCCAAAAGCTCTGCAAATGTTTTTGGTTTGCACATTTTCCTCCTGGCGCTTGCAGGTGTTGACTGTGTTTCACTGAGGCCCCTCAAGACATTTTTTGGCCTGTGTGGTCTTTGGGGCAGTGGTGTGGAGTCAATCTCTTTGGCTGGGGTTACACAAGGGGTCTTGTTCTCTTGGGTTTTGTCTTGTTCCGGAGTGATCGGTTCTGCTGGTATGTTAGTCTTAGTGGGCTTTTTAGTTGAATGTTCTCGCTCTGCAAAGAGATCGTAGAAACAATTCTTCATCCTCGTCCATCCATTTGAAGGGACTCTCTTGTTTGGGTTGTCTTGATGTAATTTCTGGGGTGAAAGTTTTGTGGTTTTCTTCAATGTAACTCCTGAAGAGATGATCTTGTTTCCATTCTGGGTAACTCGTCTTCCTCCTTCACAGGCTTCAATCGATTGTAGTGGACTATCTGCCATTTCTTGGAGTTTGTGTCTTTTGAGATTTTATAGTTGACTTCTGAGGTCCTTTCGATGGTGTTATATGGTCCGATCCAGGGAAGAAAAAGCTTCCTTGATTTTGCTTTTTGGGATACAAAAAGCCAAACTTTCTATGCTTGCTTTAGTTCCTCTCAAACGACGTTTTTCTGGTACAAATCTTTTTGCCTTCCTTGTCTGTAGCCAAGTGTCTCTCTGGCATTCATATGTCCTTCCCTGAATTGTTCATTGAGCCATCTTGTGAATTCGTAGTTGGCACTTTCGTGACCAGGTGCTTTCGGGAGTAGCAAGTCAATCGGGTATTTTCATTCTTGTCCAAACACAAATGAGAAGGGAGTCTGTCCTGTTGTTTTGTGTACGGTCGTTTTCTAGACGAAGTTGAAATAGGGAATCATTTGATCCCAGCTACTTGGATTGTTTAAGCAGTATTTGGAAATAACATCCGCAACAAATCTGTTGTGACGTTCTACCATATCATTTCCCTGCAATTTGCTATTGCGTTTGCCTTCTTGATTTGTAAGTCTTTCAGCGGATTTTGGTCTGGATGTTTCTCAGCGTTTGCCCATTGCAAGATGAGACGTAAGCAGTTATCGCTTCCTTGAGCCAGCCTAAGTGAAGTTACGTCTTCTTGAAATTGGATACTCATTGGTTCGTTCGCGTCCTCGGCTGTAACTAAGTTTATTATTCCGAGGGCGTCTTCCAAAGAGTTAGCTGATGGGCAACTTCCAAACATAACCAGTCTCTCAGCTTCAGTTGGCTCAGGTGTGATGCTGCACTGTCTTGACAGTCCATCTGAACTCCCGTGCTTGTCTCCTGGTCTATGTACTACTTGAAAATCAAATTCTTGCGGTCTTTGAAGCATGCTGAATATCATCCCGTCATTGTTTTGTCTAAATATCCACTGTAGCGATGCATGATCTGTTCTGAGCACAAATTGAGTTTCCCAAATGTAAGGCTTAAAACATCTCATCGCCTGAATGACTGCTAATGCTTCCCTTTTTGTTGTTGAGTAACGACATTCCGCTGGCGTCGAAACTCTGCTCGCGAAAACCACTGGGTATTCTACTCCATCAACAATATTGGAGAGTACTGCCCCAAGACTGTTGTCACTTGCATCCGTGTCCACGATAAAAGGAGAGTTGTAGTCCGGATGCTGGAGTACTGAGCTATCAATCAAAGCCTCTTTCAGTTTCTCGAACGCTTTATGGCATTCAGGGTTCCAACTGAAACGGCTGTTCTTTTTTGTTGTTTGGTGAAGACGTTTCGCTAAACGAGAAGAAATATTCATTGAAGATGCTTGTCATAAGTCGCTGGCAGGTTCCAGGTGCATTGCAAAGTCCAAATTGAAGTCTGAGGTACTCGTAGTGTCCACCATCGGGAGTGACGAACGCAGTTTTTGGTATGGCACTCTCAGCCAATGGGACTTGCCAATATCCAGAGGCTAGGTCGAGGCTTGAGAAAATCGTTGCTCCGTGAAGATGATCCAGTATCTGGTCAATTCGCGGAAGAAGAAAAGCGTCTTTCTTTTCTTCGTTAAGTCGTCTGAAGTCTATGCAAAATTGATTGCTCCCATCCTTCTTGGTAACGAGAACGATTGGCGCACTGTACGGGCTGATTGATGGTCGGATAATGTTTCGTGCCAGCATGTCCTCAATCTCCTTCTTAACCACAGTGATCTTTCCACAGGTGCAAGTCTGTGGGTTGCAAGCTTGATGGGCAGCGTATCACCTGTGATAATTTCATGCTGAACCAAGTGTGTCTGTCCAAGTTCGTTGTCGTTCATTGCAAACACATCTCTGAACACTCGTAGCAGTGTTCTTCTGTCGTCTGTTTGTTGATTTCTGTCTGGAATTGCTAAAGAACAAATCTGTTCTAACTCTTCATCGCATGATAGGGTTGGGTTTGTTTCGGCAGTTACCCCGTGCTGTGTTTCTTCCATTGTTTCGATTTGATCAAGACAGGATTCTGCTTCCGTCTCACAAAGATGCACGTGCCTGGGGACTTCAGGTTTATAAGCAAATTGCAAATTTACAACATTGCTTTCTTTCTCCATCATCAGCTGCTTAGAATGGAAGTCGGTTGATACTTTATTCGCCAGTGAAAACGCCAAATTTTTCGAAAGGATCATTGGTGGCAGAAAGAACATGTTCTCGGAAAGGTCTGAGTTTGGTACTCTGGTCGTACTGTGAGTAAATTTTTTCTGATAGAATGTTCACATTGCTCCCAGTATCCACTAACGCTTTGTGTTTTTGTACGTCAAGATCAACCATCACGTAGACTTTAGGTCCAATGACTGCTTCGGCTTGAACTTTGTTGATACTGCTCACTTGCTCTGAGTTCGCTCTCTGTAATATGCTTTTTACAATTGGTTGTCTATCGGTGTCCAAGTTTGCGAATATACTCGGTTTTATTGTTCCTTTCTGTGGACACTGATTTGACAAGTGCCCGAACTCGCGAAAATTGCAGCACTTAATCGCAGACGTTCTGGGTCGAAAGCCTTCTGGTCTTCCCGGACTTCTATTCTGAAATCTGGGTTAACTTGATTCGGATAGAAATCTTGTTTGGGTCTCAAGAATGATCTACATGATCTGTGTATGTCGCTCTTGCTGCTCTAACATCTCATTGAAGCTTCTGGTCTGAAACTCGATCATTTGCTTGAAACCCGATGACAGACTGGTGTTAAGTGCTCTAAAGTCAGCTGTTACTGACTCATCATGATCTTGTTCACCCTTTGTCCATCTCACATGTCCGTTTCTTCGTCCTCGCAGTCGACTTGATTCCGTTTTACTTATGGCATCTAGAGCAATGGCCCGTTGTCTAGCTGCATTGAAGCTTCCCGGTTCTTCCTTCAGGAGTTTATATCCGATTTCGCTGTCCAACAGTCCGTCCATAAAGGCATCTTTGTTAGCTTCCTGTCGTCCCGCAACATCAAGATGAGCATTGGCTGCCTCTCCTAACTTACGAACTTGCCTTGAGAACTCTTGGATTGACTCTGATTCTAATTGCTGAAGATTTTTGAATTCGGTGCGGGCACTCCTTGCGATCGGAAAGTCGCCGATTCTGTTGTTAAGAGCGTTCAGAACTCTCGCTATGGTCGGGGCTGGTTGTCCTTCCACTTGTTGAAAGTAATGATTGGGGTGATTTTAATACTCATCTAACGCATAACTGTTCAAAAACGTGGGTAGGACCTTGTGTTGTCTCTGGTCATCGCAATTACTGGCATTTGACATGGATTCGAAGTGTCGAACCCATCTTTCGAAACTTTCGAAATCGCGGCTAGGGTATCGAAGGGGGTGAGAAGGGGTGGTGCTACGACTATTTGCCGCTAATTGTTCGCCTGGTTCTGTTGTTGCCGTTGCTGTTTGTTTGGTGTGTTGTTCCTTTTTGGTAATTGAAGTAATTTTCGATGTAAAAACCAAATGACACAGAAAAAAAATATTAATGAATTTTACCTTTGGAGCGTATTCCAAAGATCTAACTCATCGGTTCTCTCAAATTCTAATTTTTCGTTTTTTTTTGTAAAATGAAAAAACCGCCTTTTAATCAGAAGAATCCCTCTGTGGTCGCCAATATAGAGTCTGAATATTTAGGGTGGAGATTTTACCCTATTCGCAATTCCACAAAATTTCCTAGAATCTATATTTAGAGAAAACTATTGATAGTAACTGATAGAAAACTGGATAGTAACTTCACAAACCTTCTACTCTTAACTAGACTAAAGCGTTATACCAGGCCCTCCGTTCAAGTCCTAAAGAAACTATTTTCAGGCGCTATAGAACTGTAGCCAATTGTCAAAAATAAGGATGATATTAGAATATGTTTGTAATGCCTCTCTATGTTATATGGTATTTTAAATTCTAAGAAGTGTTTCACCAAATGAAATAAATTGGTGACTTAAAGATTGAGAATTATATCAGGTCCTCAATTCACATTCTAATTAAAAGATCAAACAATATACATAAAACAAACAGAAGAAGACGTGAAGAGCTCGTCGGTGTTCACTCCACAACCCCACCAGACCAGTATTAACCAACTTGATAGAACGTTAAGACATTGCCCATCAGGTACTTCAGGTTACTGCAGACCTTCTTAATTGTCTACTTGGTTCACCATTCCATACTACATGGGTTAACTTAACTTGCCAAGTCTTCTACGAGCAGGCAGGCCTAACCTCAGAGTGGCTTCTCTATGCGGCCTCATAGAAAGAGCTTGGCCGATTAATACTCTCAGAAATCAATAGTCTTGATGTTGTCCGGGATTCGATGCTCTCCTCCAGTTCGTTGACCTAACTTAACCTAATTATTGATTGGTTGATCACTACTTTACTAGTCACCAAACTAATTCAAATCCAATGATTTGAAGCTAGATTGAGTATGATTTCAGATCCTTAGAGATGTATTGTCAAGTAACTAAAGTTGTACAATTGCGCTGTTGATTAACAGAAAACTGAAAGAAACTTTTAAGTTTTACCCAATCTTAAATATTACAAGGCTATGGTTACTTCAGAACAACTAGTTACAAATGCCTATGAGTGCCAAGTATCGAAGCGTTTAGCAAATACCTACTAGATAACAGTTTAAGCTCTACTAAGTTATCAGAAAAGGTCTAAGAAGAGAAAGTAGTCGAAAATTTGCTAATTTAATTTAACGAAAAGTATAGTTACCACAGTATACTAGTTCAAACAATTATTACAATTTTCAGTACCATGACAGAGATCTGTTAACTCACTCGTCTAATAAAATTTACTCCGCAATCCGGATTATCACGACAATATAATTATTTTCAGACTGACTTTGGTTACACAACACGCGACACAACAATTAATTCAATTTGTTAGTACAACAAGTACAACGCGACACAACAAATACAATTTGTTCTCCTCCAATTGGCTAAAATTGAGCCGTATATATACTGCTTATCTATGTTTGGTTATGATAGTTTAGTCCTATTTTTACCAAATGTTCCGAATCTTTGTGTGAAAAATGCTTTTTTGGGAAAAGTTTTCAGATGGTCAATCATGACTTTTTTTAACCTAGGCCCCTAATTCGGTTTTCTAATCCAATATTACGTGGGTGAGAATTTTGATTTTCAATCTATGATATAATCTTTATCAGAGTCCATATTTACTTATTCAACCGTTCTCATCAGTTTAAATTTCTTCACCATTATTATCTTTGTACAGTTTCAAATTTAGAATTCGCTTTTGTGCTGGGATTAATTCAAGGTCAGTTTTAATTTGGTTCTTTTCCGAAGAACACTTAAGTTTAACTTTCCATTCCTACAAGGTAAACTTATCTTAACTTTATTTAGTTAAGGTAGTGAGGCCTTAACTTTTCAGGTAAATTTCAGGTAAAGTTAGGGTAGTTAAGGTGAGGTACGGAAAGACAAATCTACCTTGACAGCTAAGGTGAGTTAGGATGATTTTTAAGGTAAAATTATCTTAACTTTGTTTAGTGTGTATTTTTAAGGGGTTAATAGCAATTGCGCGAGGGCTGACACAGCAATTTTTAATCAAGATTGGGTGAAGTATTTCTTAGGGAATGTTTTTGAGACAGTTGTGGTTTTTGTTAAGACTTTTTTCTATTCTATTTATAAGTTTTGCTCTTCAGGAATCTACTTATATTAAGTATTTAATACAAGTTGCTCCCATGACCTGTGAAATATAGGTTTGAGTGTTTGACTATGTTGTAGGTTATCCATCCGTATGCTACGCACACGGGAGGAGGGAGGATCGCATTACTCATCTAACGTAAGTCTCCAATAGGGAGAAAATCAGGTAATCAATTTTTTTTTGATTAACAAATGATTTAAGGGCTTTTATAAAATCAGTTATTTCTATGGTTATTTCACCCTGCCGTTTTACGCGAGCTATGCGTCGTTTTACCGTTCGACCATACGTTCAACAAGAACTATAGCGCAATGATAATTTACTCATTTGGAATGACTTTAACTGAAGTCTTCGAATAGTTGAACTCTAGATTGACCCAAAATACTATATTGGACTTTTGTTCAACTTAACTCAAAGTACTGAACTACAAAAATGTGGTCGAGTTATAGTCAGATCAAGAGTCGAGGTTAAGTTTTCATTATTTCGTTTTATGCTTCAAAAATTTTGTGATTATGTCTTAATATGAGAACGCTCATAAAGTAATCAGTGGGCGGCCGCGCAGTCATCTGAAAAAACGCATAACCATATACAATAACTGGGTCGTAAAAAAGTTTGACATTTTGAAGTTTTCCTAAAATGAAACAATGAAAATGACATTTATTTCTTAATTTCTCGGAGATAATGGTCATTGCGGCTACGACATCTGGATTCTGCACGTCATCAGGATCGTAAAGTGTACAATTTTTGCAGTATAATATTGCAGATGACATACGTCTAGTGCCACGACTTTCATTTCTGCTTTCCAAGAAAGTTTTGTTGATCAGAGCTTAAAAAAACTATTTATTTTTTTTTGAAAGTACACAGCATACACGGCTTAAAAAACCTGAAATACAAAATAGCAAAAATTTTTATTGTACAACGAAATAAGTTAAAGTGACCGAAATAAAAATCCCACATCAAACTCATTAAATGTTTTCGGATTTATACATTTAGAGATAAGAATTAAGGAAAGAAAGCAGTTGGTCGATTACAAAATGCTGTTATAGAAGCGAATTAAAATTACAAAACAGATAGAAAACAGATTACAAGATTGCAGGTGAGAAAATTCTACACATTTTCTCTAAAGTTTTCTCTAATTTTTTTCTCTCAAGTTTTCTTTCTCTAAAGTTTTTTTTCTCTGAATTCTTAAAAAGATTTTTTTTCTTAAAAATGATGTCAATCTTTTTCATAGTAGGAAGCCTGCGCATACCCACTTAAACCAAATAATTGAAATCATAGAGGAATTCTACCGAATTGCATAATCTAAGTTTTGGTTGTTTTGCTACTAGGCAACGCTTTTCGTTTGTAAATGCAGTTGATGCACTTAAAAACCGTGCAAGAAATATACTCAAGCGCCATTTTAAAAATTAATTTCTAAACCAGTAAAACAACACAGGAATGAAAAACTAAAAAGTTTTGTGCAGAAAAACTATTATCCAAGAACTTCTACGTTTTTTTTTGTGAACTTCGGACTTCGAAAATGAAACGAACAGTGGATGCAAAATAATGAACGGTCAGTACTTCTTATAGCACAGAAAAATGGAAGCTAAATTTGGGCAACCAAATAGTAGTGAACATATGAAATTTTTCTCTACATTGTTTTCATTTAAAAATGACACAAAAATTGTTTATTTTTGGACTATTGGTAAAAACTATTGGTTGGTTGGAGGCAGCGGGTTAAATATTTTTCATTGAAAATTTTCCTCCTTTTCGACATAAAAAAATTATTTTAAGTATTCATTTGCAGTTACTTATTAAAGGAAATATCCTTTTCCCGGAACTGGAGATTTATCGAACTTTTTGATAGGGAAGGACATTTTCTTGCATTTAACCTACCATTTTTCTGCAATTTCCTGGAGAATCACTTCGGTTTCAGTTAATTAAAAAGCAAGTTTTATTTTTTGCTGCAAATTGAAATTATCGCCACTATCAAAATTTTGCTTTTTGCATTTATTATCACCAGGTCTGCTGCTATCCTGATCAGCTTAGAACTGTTGTGTCCACGCTGAACTATGTTTTCCCTCAGATGCCTTGTTGTTAATACTAGGAAACAGTACTATTGAAATTACAAGATTTTTTCCCTTGCAAAAAAACGTGGTTCCAAAACGTCTCTTCTGCGAAAAAAGTCACAACAATTCATTAACTAGGCCAATCACTCATCAAGCGCACACGTTTAATCTTGTCATATGTGATTAACAAGGAAACTGACGAGGTGAGCTCCATTCCTGAAAAACGGGGCAAAATTCCTCGTTGACAGTCATGGGCTTTTAACGCTTTTAACAAAATCAGATTAGGTGTCCTCAGCCTACAATATATAAAAATGTGTTGTTATTTCTCGAAACTGAGCATGTAGTTAGATTTACACCGAAATATTGTTTTTGCTGGTTTCCCAAGCACATTTGCTATGAAGTTTGATGACCTTTATAAGATATAACAAAACTCTTTTGTTCCAAAATTACTCCACAATATGAGACACATTTCATTTGTTTTCAACAGTTTTCTTAGAGTGATTTTAAAAAACGTCTGCAAGTAAACATTAGAAAAAAGTTCCTGTCAAGCGGTTGCAGTATTTGGTCCTTAAAAACATTGGATTTTGTTTTAAAATAATAACATGATTTTAAGTCGATTGTGTTTTAAAAAAATCGTTTTATAATGTTCGATTAAGCCAGACAAAAAACAACAACAATTGTTTAAAATGAAATAGAAATTTCAAACAATTCTTGCACACAAACGGAAAAAACTTTACATTGCCTTGCCTTTGCGATAATTAATGCAACTGCTAATGAATTGTATTGCCTGAATGTTATATTTTTTCACATTTGATGTGTATCTGCATCATTTGCGCTGCCATTTGATAGTAACAATTATATGAAAACAATTGAGTATTAAAATTGGAAACAGTAAAACCCTTCTAATTTAAAAAAACACAAGTTTCTGGCACTTTTTTTTGCGGAATTAAAGTGAGCTTAAAAAAATTTTGGCCGCTTTAAACGGGCATTTTTCTCAGGAATTTGAACATTTGTTCAATTTTTTATGTCTTTGTGGCCTAATCTTGGTAACAAAAGTAGTCTTTGACTTCTGTCAACCAATTTATGCTGCGAGTTTTCGCATAAAGCTTTTATCGGCACTTGAGTATGCGTTGAATGTGAATCAAAATATGTTGAGGTGGCATTTTTTGAATTTTGTTACTGCTCTTTCGCCAAATCCTAATTAGTTCATGGCAGCTTCAACAGCGTACTTGAAACAAAAAATATTAAAGAGGACAAAAACAAATAACTTTGTTTGAAATCTGGTGTAAATCTTTCAGCAGCAAAGCTGACTAATTGCTTCGTAAAATCCTGCATGCAATTCAATTCTATGAGAAAAAACATTTTGTTTACAAACTATTTCTTTTTTAAGATGACATTTTGCGTTGCTTAGTAGGCATGGAATCTAAAAAACACACATATGTGCATTGAAAGGTGCTTTAATCTTGTTTCCAATGATGAGCCAACGATCATTTGCAACCTTTAGCTGGCATTTTTAAAACTAAACAAATTACGAGAAAATGATTGGAAAAATGAAAAAATGCGCGGTTTAGCTTCAGCCGCTAGCATAATATGATTCTTTCGAATACACTGAAGACAAAAATTTAGACACCAAAACTTGAGAGTAGTTCTGTTTGTCTTAAGAGCCTTTTGCTGCGGTTTGTAGTTGTCATACACCAAAACAGCGATAAACTGATGAAACTTGGCAGGTTCTATTCAAAAGTTTTACTTCCTGATATAGTATGAATTAGTATGGATGGGGCTATCGATTTGGAAGTACTAAATCCTTTTAATTTTAGTTATTTTTAATCTAGTTCAATTTCATCAATTTTAGTTCTCATTCTTTCAATTTCCTGTTTGAAGATCAAATCTATATCATTTCATGCTTGTTAAATTTGTTTACATATTCTCCTGAAATAATTGTCTGTTCATGCTGTCTAGTCATTCTGCTTGCCGCAGTTTGTAAAATTATGTTATGACCAAATTGCTGATTACATTCTGTTAATCCCAACTTAATCATTCTTCTCGAATCTGAATTCAAGTTTAGTTGCATCTCTTTCAATCCGAAATTCGCTCAACGAAATACTCAATTTCACAATATTAGAAAAAAACCTTATTTCGCTAAGCGAAATACTAGTTTGGAAATTAAAGCCAACTTAGCGGCGCTAATAGCACTCAAAATCAGAGCTCAGAAAAACGGATTTCAAGAATACAAAATTAATAGTGAATTCGCTTCGCGAAATAGCCAATAATTATGTAATAATAAAACTCTTAATTTGGCACCGCAAATTCATTCTGAGTACAGTAACGAAAACTGTATGACAGGTTCTATAGAAAAGTTTTACTTCCTCTGGTATCAAAGTTTCTTAAATCTCTTTTATGAGAAAGTCCCTTCAAAAAACTCTTGTTAGTCCGAAACGTGCAAGCGGGTTTCAGAGTCTGGGAACAATAACCCGAAATCCGCTAATCAAATAAAATTTTCATCTCTCGGCAAAATTGAAAGAAATAGTCCGCTTAGCTCAATTCAATACGTTAATAGCTCTTAATAGTAAATTTTGATTTTTTGTTGCTTTTGTAAATTTTTATGAATCAAACGATAAGTATCAGATAAAAGGCCTATTTTATTAAATAATACAACCTATAAATGAATCATTCAAATTAGATCTTTCGTTTGCCAAGAGTTCTGAAAAATTGTTTTTGTAAAAACATACATCAAAGGTTATTAAAAGCCTATTTTATTTAATGATACAGCCTAAAATTCAATCATTTAATTTGACTCTTTCGTTAGCCAAGAGTTCTGACAAATTGTTTGTTGGTAAAATACATAGAGAGCCTGCAGTATTTTGGAAAAAACTTTTGGCATAAATTTTGAAAAATGTTTCGTCTTCAAGGCCACTATTGAAAAATCACTTATTTAGCACAAAATGTTTGGTTAATTTTAAAGCTAATATCAACTTCAAACTTTGAACGCAGTTGTACTCATAAGAGCTTAAGAACCATAAATTATGAACGAACACAAAGCAATCGTATTCAAGAATCGCAATTTCGGAAATCTGTAACTTCACAACTAACGTTTAGTTCATGCGAAAGAATGTTTTTTTTATTAGCCAATAGTTAGTTTTGAAATTATAACATACCAATTTTGGGTTCTAAGGGAAACGAACGTTTGTTTATCATGTACAAGATAATTAATGCGGCCAGAGATATGAAGTTAATCTGACAGCTTTTGTAAGATATCCATTTTCTGAAAGATTTTGCATGACAAATTCTACGGTACAAATTTACAAGCCTTTTGAAATATTATGACACTTACCACTGAACTGTCTCCGATGAGCAGAAAGCACTCCACTGTCGAAAAGAATCCATATTCTCTTGAAATTGTCTATAGTATGTCGCAAGCTTTTGACAAAATATCTAAGTTTTTTTAAGAGATAACGTCTCCTGAAAATTGACGTCCACAAAATATTGTAATTGATTTTATGCGCTATTGATTTGAATTGAAAGTTAATTAGCAACTTCTAGTTTTTTGAGAGCCATTGGAAGGATTGTTAGATTAACCAGCCGAAAATATCTTGTAAATTCATGACGGCCAGAACAAAAAATTTGGGCGCTATCAGTTCTTCAGCCAATAATCGACCGTCCCGGATGAACATTTTTTAACAATGATAAAAAGAACTTTTTTGGTTGCATATAAAACAATCAAATTTTTGTAATGATTAGTAAGAACTAAATACGATATTTTTATGATAAGCAAGAACCATGTATAATCTTTCTTGCGGAGATTCAAATTTTCCACTATTTAAAGTATTCTTCATAGTTGGTGCTGCAGTGGCACAATGAATGGACAATTATGTTACTATCCCAAAAAAAAAAAACAATTTTCCTCAAGGACAAGAGTGGACCAAAATTGCTATGTTCCGATATAAAATAAGAAAAGCTGCCTCTACGATTAGTTTTTGGCAATTGATTGATACCGCTACACAATCGTGTTTAGCGTGAATAAAAAAATAAACTGTGCAGAAGCAATGACGTGCTTGCGCTTGTGATGGACCAAGCAAACAAATTTTTCTTAATTTTCTAACATCCCCCGCTTCTCTTATACAAAAAGTTTTCCAAACTTCCGGGCTACCGAATACCATGAAACTCGTTGCACGTAATTTTTTACATATATGACTACTACGAAGAGAAGAAATTGTATTTTCAATAAAAACCCAAAAACGTGTTTTGACAACTTTGCTGTTCCTATTAATTTTTTATGATCTTTTTATTTTTTCCAGAAACATTAATGATCTTTAAATGTTGACTAACATACTAAAAAAACATATTTGACTTATTATGATTACCATGAATTGAATATGAAATAATATGATTACAAAATTTTTAATGTTTTCAAGCCGGTGTGATCTTGCAAGATCTTACAAGAATCTGGTAAACGAAACTATAGTCCTGCAAGAGCCCCAGCAAGAAACACAATGCAAGGTAGCCGTTCTTTGATAGGCTTTTGCAAAATAATGATCAAATCGAATTGCAACACAATGACTTTTGTGAATGTTGACTACGATGAAACCTTCAATCAATCAAAATGAATCAAAAAGAAACCTTTAAAGGACCTCTCAGACACTCCATAACTATGTATACATTCCCAAGTTGAGGTCCCAGACGTGAGCACGTATGTCCAGACCAAAGATGAACGCATGAGGGGGGCGTGGTGCGTTCGAAAACACACGGAAGTTTGAACGTGATAGCACAAAAATCTGGTGAACGTACGAAAACCTGGACACGAACGCACGAAAGTCTTGACATGAACGCATAAAAGTCTGTTTTTGGACGCACGAAAGTCTGGACATGAATGCACAAAAATCGGGCAAACACACAAGAGTCTGTTGAACGCGTGAAAGTCTGGTCATGAACGCACAAAAATCTTTTGAAAGCACGAAAGTCTGAACATGAAGGCACAAAAGTCAGGTGAACGCAAGAAAATCCATTGAACGCATTAAAGTATGGACATGAAAGCACGAAAGTCTAGTGAACGCTCGAAGGTCCGGACATAAAAACTCAACGTCTGGGACGGTGTGCACATAGACAGTTTCCGTCTGGGACAGTCTGGACATACTTTGACTCAATATATATATATATATATATCTTATTTTTCTGTTATATGTTAACGATTTTCCTGAAAAACTGGAAAATAAAAATAATATTGTTCAATTCGTGGATGACACAAGTTTTAATAT
>NW_027451627.1:0-2500 GCF_964194025.1 Convolutriloba macropyga
GAAACATCAGCATGTGAAAATTGAAAACATTTCTGGTTCGAATTGTCACAAGTATTTGGTGATCTGAGTAGCCAAACTCACTACAACGCCAATTGAAGGCAAAAATTCTCAACGGGAAAAGCTATTCTCATTGAATGAGCTAACAAGACGAGTATTATGTTGCTTCTAGTAGGCGAAAGCCAAAACATCAACATGTGAAAGTCTTGCTGAACAAATTTAATGTTGTTGAGCTCAGTACCGTGTGAATTAGTAGCCATAATTGGCGAGCGAAAATTGAACTGGCGAAACTTCGTCTTTGGAAAATTGCAGATGCCGAGCACTTATTTTGCAACGAGTATTATGTTGACTGTAGTAAGCGAAAGCCGAAACAGCAACATGTGAAAGCTGTTGAAATTTGTGGTCATTTTGCAATAAGTACAAGGAGTGTAACTAGTAGCCAGGTCAAAATTTGGGATAAGAATGAGCAAAAATTCTGCATGAGAACAGTTGAAATTATGAAACTAAATTACAAAGACTAGTATTATGTTGTTTCGAGTACGCGAAAGCGGAAACATCAACATGTGAACGTTTGTAACGAAGTTTCGTTAATTTTCAGCCTAGTACTGAGCAAGAACGAGTAGCCTCATCTCCAATCCCACGCAAAATGTAGTGAAATATGTGAGTGAACCTTATTCACGGTGAGGGTTTCCCGAGGTCTGTATTGCAGCGAGTATTATGTTGCTTCTAGTAAGCGAAAGCTGAAACAACAACATTTGAAAGTTGGAATTAATGACTGAATGGAAACTTCGACCTGTGTTTGATAGTAGTAGCGAACAAAACTGCTGAATCGGTTTCTGTCTCATATTGGTCAGTGAACCAATTAAGAGACAATCAACTACATAACCTGAATTGGGCGAGAGAACCCCCTTAACTTAAGCATATCAGTAAGGGGAGGAAAAGAAATCAACTGAGAATCCCTTAGTAATGGCGAATGAACAGGGAAAAGCTCATCGGGAAGAGAAATGGCAACATTTCTCGGTGTCCGGTATGGTTTGATGCTAGACTGGTGAATTTGTCCTGATGTCTACTGGAAAGTAGCATCAAAGAAGGTGAAAATCCTGTAAAGGTCATTTTCGATACCAGTCATAATGGCTCATTCCTATGAGTAGAGTTGTTTGAAAGTGCAACTCGAAGCTGGAGATATGTCTCTCCAAAAGCTAATTATAAAGCGAGACCGATAGTAAACAAGTACCGTGAGGGAAAGTTGAAAAGCACTCTGAAGAGAGAGTGAAAAGTACGTGAAACTGTTGAAGGGGAACTGGAGTGAGCGTTACCATACTCAATGCCTTGATATTATATTCTCGGCTACCGAGTAGTGTAGTTGTCGTCTTTTGGCAAATCTTGTTAATGAATCGAGCAGAAGTTTTCCTCGGAATTCTTCTTGTTGATTCTAAACAAAATGAGATAAATTGATCTTGATTGCCTGTCTGACCTCAACTTCCTATTCAATGCTCTCTACAGCCCGTCTTGAAACACGGACCAAGGAGTGTGAGTTGCTTGCAAGTGTTGTCGCTCATTGAAAGCGCACACGCGAAATGAAAGTGAACAGTGTAATTTTTATGAATTGCACTACTTTGTGTGGTGAGGGCGCCGATTCGGTGTCCCGCAACCACGGACGGTTTTGCTCTTATTGCATGACTGATCCAGAGCAAGTAGCACACGACCCGAAAGATGGTGATCTATGCTTGGGCAGGGCGAAGCCACGGGAAACCATGGTGGAAGCCCGAAGCGGTTCTGACGTGCAAATCGATCGTCTGACCTGAGCATAGGGGCGAAAGACTAATCGAACCATCTAGTAGCTGGTTTCCTCCGAAGTTTCCCTCAGGATAGCAAAAGCTTGAGCAAGATTGAAAAATCTTCGCAAAGCAATTTCATCGGTTAAAGCGAATGATTAGAGGAATGGGGGAAAATTTTTCCTTCACCTATTCTCAAACTATAAATCGGTGAGATGTCCTTGTGACTTAATTGCACTTGGACTATGAATGCAAGCTTTTTGTGGGCCGCTTTTGGTAAGCAGAACCGGCGATGTGGGATGAACCAAAAGTTGGGTTAAGGCGCCTAACTACTTGCTCATGAGTCACCACAAAAGGTGTTGATTGATACTGACAGCAGGACGGTGGTCATGGAAGTTGAAATCCGCTAAGGAGTGTGTAACAACTCACCTGCCGAATCAATCAGCCCTGAAAATGGATGGCACTAGAGCTCGTGGCCTATACCCAACCATGAATATCAATATCTAACGCAAGTTAGATTAGAGAAAAAGAGCCTCACCAGCTCAAAAATGATATTCATGTGTAGGAGGACACATTGATTGCGCTAAAGTATGCACGCAAGTGTATGCGCGAAGCGATCAATGGAGCAGATCTTGGTGGAAGTAGCAAGTACTCAAATGAGAACTTTGAGGACTGAAGCGGGAAAGGCTTTCATGTGAACAGCGTTTGCACATGAGTTAGTCGATTCT
>NW_027451627.1:7500-16391 GCF_964194025.1 Convolutriloba macropyga
TTAGCTTGAGTTAGCTTGAACTAGCTTGAGTTAGCTTGAGTTAGCTTGAGTTAGCTTGAGTTAGCTTGAGTTAGCTTGAGTTAGCTTGTCTTAGCTTTAGCTAGCTTGAGTTAGCTTGAACTAGCTTTAGCTACCTTGAGTTAGCTTGAGTTAGCTCGGGTTAGCTTGAGTTAGCTTGAGTTAGCTTGAGTTAGCTTTAGCTAGCTTGAGTTAGCTTGAGTTAGCTTGAGTTAGCTTGAGTTAGCTTGAATTAGCTTGAGTTAGCTTGAGTTAGCTTTAGCTAGCTTGGGTTAGCTTGAGCTAGCTTGAGTTAGCTCGGGTTAGCTTGAGTTAGCTTGAGTTAGCTTTAGCTAGCTTGAGTTAGCTTGAGTTAGCTTGAGTTAGCTTGAGTTAGCTTTAGCTAGCTTGAGTTAGCTTGAACTAGCTTGAGTTAGCTTGAGCTAGCTTGAGTTAGCTTGAGTTAGCTTGAGTTAGCTTTAGCTAGCTTGAGTTAGCTTGAACTAGCTTGAGTTAGCTTGAGTTAGCTTGAGTTAGCTTGTCTTAGCTTTAGCTAGCTTGAGCTAGCTTGAACTAGCTTTAGCTACCTTGAGTTAGCTTGAGTTAGCTCGGGTTAGCTTGAGTTAGCTTGAGTTAGCTTGAGTTAGCTTTAGCTAGCTTGAGTTAGCTTGAGTTAGCTTGAGTTAGCTTGAACTAGCTTGAGTTAGCTTGAGTTAGCTTGAGTTAGCTTGAGTTAGCTTGAGTTAGCTTGTCTTAGCTTTAGCTAGCTTGAGTTAGCTTGAACTAGCTTTAGCTACCTTGAGTTAGCTTGAGTTAGCTCGGGTTAGCTTGAGTTAGCTTGAGTTAGCTTGAGTTAGCTTTAGCTAGCTTGAGTTAGCTTGAGTTAGCTTGAGTTAGCTTGAGTTAGCTTGAATTAGCTTGAGTTAGCTTGAGTTAGCTTTAGCTAGCTTGGGTTAGCTTGAGCTAGCTTGAGTTAGCTCGGGTTAGCTTGAGTTAGCTTGAGTTAGCTTTAGCTAGCTTGAGTTAGCTTGAGTTAGCTTGAGTTAGCTTGAGTTAGCTTTAGCTAGCTTGAGTTAGCTTGAACTAGCTTGAGTTAGCTTGAGCTAGCTTGAGTTAGCTTGAGTTAGCTTGAGTTAGCTTTAGCTAGCTTGAGTTAGCTTGAACTAGCTTGAGTTAGCTTGAGCTAGCTTGAGTTAGCTTGAGTTAGCTTGAGTTAGCTTTAGCTAGCTTGAGTTAGCTTGAACTAGCTTGAGTTAGCTTGAGTTAGCTTGAGTTAGCTTGAGTTAGCTTGTCTTAGCTTTAGCTAGCTTGAGCTAGCTTGAACTAGCTTTAGCTACCTTGAGTTAGCTTGAGTTAGCTCGGGTTAGCTTGAGTTAGCTTGAGTTAGCTTGAGTTAGCTTGAGCTAGCTTGAGTTAGCTTGAGTTAGCTTGAGTTAGCTTTAGCTAGCTTGAGTTAGCTTGAACTAGCTTGAGTTAGCTTGAGCTAGCTTGAGTTAGCTTGAGTTAGCTTGAGTTAGCTTTAGCTAGCTTGAGTTAGCTTGAACTAGCTTGAGTTAGCTTGAGTTAGCTTGATTTAGCTTGAGTTAGCTTGTCTTAGCTTTAGCTAGCTTGAGCTAGCTTGAACTAGCTTTAGCTACCTTGAGTTAGCTTGAGTTAGCTCGGGTTAGCTTGAGTTAGCTTGAGTTAGCTTGAGTTAGCTTTAGCTAGCTTGAGTTAGCTTGAGTTAGCTTGAGTTAGCTTGAACTAGCTTGAGTTAGCTTGAGTTAGCTTGAGTTAGCTTGAGTTAGCTTGAGTTAGCTTGAGTTAGCTTGTCTTAGCTTTAGCTAGCTTGAGTTAGCTTGAACTAGCTTTAGCTACCTTGAGTTAGCTTGAGTTAGCTCGGGTTAGCTTGAGTTAGCTTGAGTTAGCTTGAGTTAGCTTTAGCTAGCTTGAGTTAGCTTGAGTTAGCTTGAGTTAGCTTGAGTTAGCTTGAATTAGCTTGAGTTAGCTTGAGTTAGCTTTAGCTAGCTTGGGTTAGCTTGAGCTAGCTTGAGTTAGCTCGGGTTAGCTTGAGTTAGCTTGAGTTAGCTTTAGCTAGCTTGAGTTAGCTTGAGTTAGCTTGAGTTAGCTTGAGTTAGCTTTAGCTAGCTTGAGTTAGCTTGAACTAGCTTGAGTTAGCTTGAGCTAGCTTGAGTTAGCTTGAGTTAGCTTGAGTTAGCTTTAGCTAGCTTGAGTTAGCTTGAACTAGCTTTAGTTAGCTTGAGTTAGCTTGAGTTAGCTTGAGTTAGCTTGAGTTAGCTTGTCTTAGCTTTAGCTAGCTTGAGTTAGCTTGAACTAGCTTTAGCTACCTTGAGTTAGCTTGAGTTAGCTCGGGTTAGCTTGAGTTAGCTTGAGTTAGCTTGAGTTAGCTTTAGCTAGCTTGAGTTAGCTTGAGTTAGCTTGAGTTAGCTTGAGTTAGCTTGAGTTAGCTTGAGTTAGCTTGTCTTAGCTTTAGCTAGCTTGAGTTAGCTTGAACTAGCTTTAGCTACCTTGAGTTAGCTTGAGTTAGCTCGGGTTAGCTTGAGTTAGCTTGAGTTAGCTTGAGTTAGCTTTAGCTAGCTTGAGTTAGCTTGAGTTAGCTTGAGTTAGCTTGAGTTAGCTTGAATTAGCTTGAGTTAGCTTGAGTTAGCTTTAGCTAGCTTGGGTTAGCTTGAGCTAGCTTGAGTTAGCTCGGGTTAGCTTGAGTTAGCTTGAGTTAGCTTTAGCTAGCTTGAGTTAGCTTGAGTTAGCTTGAGTTAGCTTGAGTTAGCTTTAGCTAGCTTGAGTTAGCTTGAACTAGCTTGAGTTAGCTTGAGCTAGCTTGAGTTAGCTTGAGTTAGCTTGAGTTAGCTTTAGCTAGCTTGAGTTAGCTTGAACTAGCTTTAGTTAGCTTGAGTTAGCTTGAGTTAGCTTTAGCTAGCTTGGGTTAGCTTGAGCTAGCTTGAGTTAGCTCGGGTTAGCTTGAGTTAGCTTGAGTTAGCTTTAGCTAGCTTGAGTTAGCTTGAGTTAGCTTGAGTTAGCTTGAGTTAGCTTTAGCTAGCTTGAGTTAGCTTGAACTAGCTTGAGTTAGCTTGAGCTAGCTTGAGTTAGCTTGAGTTAGCTTGAGTTAGCTTTAGCTAGCTTGAGTTAGCTTGAACTAGCTTTAGTTAGCTTGAGTTAGCTTGAGTTAGCTTGAGTTAGCTTGAGTTAGCTTGTCTTAGCTTTAGCTAGCTTGAGTTAGCTTGAACTAGCTTTAGCTACCTTGAGTTAGCTTGAGTTAGCTCGGGTTAGCTTGAGTTAGCTTGAGTTAGCTTGAGTTAGCTTTAGCTAGCTTGAGTTAGCTTGAGTTAGCTTGAGTTAGCTTGAGTTAGCTTGAGTTAGCTTGAGTTAGCTTGTCTTAGCTTTAGCTAGCTTGAGTTAGCTTGAACTAGCTTTAGCTACCTTGAGTTAGCTTGAGTTAGCTCGGGTTAGCTTGAGTTAGCTTGAGTTAGCTTGAGTTAGCTTTAGCTAGCTTGAGTTAGCTTGAGTTAGCTTGAGTTAGCTTGAGTTAGCTTGAATTAGCTTGAGTTAGCTTGAGTTAGCTTTAGCTAGCTTGGGTTAGCTTGAGCTAGCTTGAGTTAGCTCGGGTTAGCTTGAGTTAGCTTGAGTTAGCTTTAGCTAGCTTGAGTTAGCTTGAGTTAGCTTGAGTTAGCTTGAGTTAGCTTTAGCTAGCTTGAGTTAGCTTGAACTAGCTTGAGTTAGCTTGAGCTAGCTTGAGTTAGCTTGAGTTAGCTTGAGTTAGCTTTAGCTAGCTTGAGTTAGCTTGAACTAGCTTGAGTTAGCTTGAGTTAGCTTGAGTTAGCTTGTCTTAGCTTTAGCTAGCTTGAGCTAGCTTGAACTAGCTTTAGCTACCTTGAGTTAGCTTGAGTTAGCTCGGGTTAGCTTGAGTTAGCTTGAGTTAGCTTGAGTTAGCTTTAGCTAGCTTGAGTTAGCTTGAGTTAGCTTGAGTTAGCTTGAACTAGCTTGAGTTAGCTTGAGTTAGCTTGAGTTAGCTTGAGTTAGCTTGAGTTAGCTTGTCTTAGCTTTAGCTAGCTTGAGTTAGCTTGAACTAGCTTTAGCTACCTTGAGTTAGCTTGAGTTAGCTCGGGTTAGCTTGAGTTAGCTTGAGTTAGCTTGAGTTAGCTTTAGCTAGCTTGAGTTAGCTTGAGTTAGCTTGAGTTAGCTTGAGTTAGCTTGAATTAGCTTGAGTTAGCTTGAGTTAGCTTTAGCTAGCTTGGGTTAGCTTGAGCTAGCTTGAGTTAGCTCGGGTTAGCTTGAGTTAGCTTGAGTTAGCTTTAGCTAGCTTGAGTTAGCTTGAGTTAGCTTGAGTTAGCTTGAGTTAGCTTTAGCTAGCTTGAGTTAGCTTGAACTAGCTTGAGTTAGCTTGAGCTAGCTTGAGTTAGCTTGAGTTAGCTTGAGTTAGCTTTAGCTAGCTTGAGTTAGCTTGAACTAGCTTGAGTTAGCTTGAGCTAGCTTGAGTTAGCTTGAGTTAGCTTGAGTTAGCTTTAGCTAGCTTGAGTTAGCTTGAACTAGCTTGAGTTAGCTTGAGTTAGCTTGAGTTAGCTTGAGTTAGCTTGTCTTAGCTTTAGCTAGCTTGAGCTAGCTTGAACTAGCTTTAGCTACCTTGAGTTAGCTTGAGTTAGCTCGGGTTAGCTTGAGTTAGCTTGAGTTAGCTTGAGTTAGCTTGAGCTAGCTTGAGTTAGCTTGAGTTAGCTTGAGTTAGCTTTAGCTAGCTTGAGTTAGCTTGAACTAGCTTGAGTTAGCTTGAGCTAGCTTGAGTTAGCTTGAGTTAGCTTGAGTTAGCTTTAGCTAGCTTGAGTTAGCTTGAACTAGCTTGAGTTAGCTTGAGTTAGCTTGAGTTAGCTTGAGTTAGCTTGTCTTAGCTTTAGCTAGCTTGAGCTAGCTTGAACTAGCTTTAGCTACCTTGAGTTAGCTTGAGTTAGCTCGGGTTAGCTTGAGTTAGCTTGAGTTAGCTTGAGTTAGCTTTAGCTAGCTTGAGTTAGCTTGAGTTAGCTTGAGTTAGCTTGAACTAGCTTGAGTTAGCTTGAGTTAGCTTGAGTTAGCTTGAGTTAGCTTGAGTTAGCTTGAGTTAGCTTGTCTTAGCTTTAGCTAGCTTGAGTTAGCTTGAACTAGCTTTAGCTACCTTGAGTTAGCTTGAGTTAGCTCGGGTTAGCTTGAGTTAGCTTGAGTTAGCTTGAGTTAGCTTTAGCTAGCTTGAGTTAGCTTGAGTTAGCTTGAGTTAGCTTGAGTTATCTTGAATTAGCTTGAGTTAGCTTGAGTTAGCTTTAGCTAGCTTGGGTTAGCTTGAGCTAGCTTGAGTTAGCTCGGGTTAGCTTGAGTTAGCTTGAGTTAGCTTTAGCTAGCTTGAGTTAGCTTGAGTTAGCTTGAGTTAGCTTGAGTTAGCTTTAGCTAGCTTGAGTTAGCTTGAACTAGCTTGAGTTAGCTTGAGCTAGCTTGAGTTAGCTTGAGTTAGCTTGAGTTAGCTTTAGCTAGCTTGAGTTAGCTTGAACTAGCTTTAGTTAGCTTGAGTTAGCTTGAGTTAGCTTGAGTTAGCTTGAGTTAGCTTGTCTTAGCTTTAGCTAGCTTGAGTTAGCTTGAACTAGCTTTAGCTACCTTGAGTTAGCTTGAGTTAGCTCGGGTTAGCTTGAGTTAGCTTGAGTTAGCTTGAGTTAGCTTTAGCTAGCTTGAGTTAGCTTGAGTTAGCTTGAGTTAGCTTGAGTTAGCTTGAGTTAGCTTGAGTTAGCTTGTCTTAGCTTTAGCTAGCTTGAGTTAGCTTGAACTAGCTTTAGCTACCTTGAGTTAGCTTGAGTTAGCTCGGGTTAGCTTGAGTTAGCTTGAGTTAGCTTGAGTTAGCTTTAGCTAGCTTGAGTTAGCTTGAGTTAGCTTGAGTTAGCTTGAGTTAGCTTGAATTAGCTTGAGTTAGCTTGAGTTAGCTTTAGCTAGCTTGGGTTAGCTTGAGCTAGCTTGAGTTAGCTCGGGTTAGCTTGAGTTAGCTTGAGTTAGCTTTAGCTAGCTTGAGTTAGCTTGAGTTAGCTTGAGTTAGCTTGAGTTAGCTTTAGCTAGCTTGAGTTAGCTTGAACTAGCTTGAGTTAGCTTGAGCTAGCTTGAGTTAGCTTGAGTTAGCTTGAGTTAGCTTTAGCTAGCTTGAGTTAGCTTGAACTAGCTTGAGTTAGCTTGAGTTAGCTTGAGTTAGCTTGAGTTAGCTTGAGTTAGCTTGTCTTAGCTTTAGCTAGCTTGAGTTAGCTTGAACTAGCTTTAGCTACCTTGAGTTAGCTTGAGTTAGCTCGGGTTAGCTTGAGTTAGCTTGAGTTAGCTTGAGTTAGCTTTAGCTAGCTTGAGTTAGCTTGAGTTAGCTTGAGTTAGCTTGAACTAGCTTGAGTTAGCTTGAGTTAGCTTGAGTTAGCTTGAGTTAGCTTGAGTTAGCTTGTCTTAGCTTTAGCTAGCTTGAGTTAGCTTGAACTAGCTTTAGCTACCTTCAGTTAGCTTGAGTTAGCTCGGGTTAGCTTGAGTTAGCTTGAGTTAGCTTGAGTTAGCTTTAGCTAGCTTGAGTTAGCTTGAGTTAGCTTGAGTTAGCTTGAGTTAGCTTGAATTAGCTTGAGTTAGCTTGAGTTAGCTTTAGCTAGCTTGGGTTAGCTTGAGCTAGCTTGAGTTAGCTCGGGTTAGCTTGAGTTAGCTTGAGTTAGCTTTAGCTAGCTTGAGTTAGCTTGAGTTAGCTTGAGTTAGCTTGAGTTAGCTTTAGCTAGCTTGAGTTAGCTTGAGCTAGCTGAGTTAGCTTGAGTTAGCTAGCTTGAGCTTGAGCTAGCTAGCTAGCTTGAGCTTGAGCTAGCTAGCTCGCTTGAGCTTGAGCTTGAGCTAGCTAGCTTGAGCTTGAGCTAGCTAGCTAGCTTGAGCTTGAGCTTGAGCTAGCTGGCTTGAGCTTGAGCTAGCTAGCTTGAGCTTGAGCTAGCTAGCTAGCTAGCTTGAGCTTGAGCTTGAGCTAGCTAGCTAGCTTGAGCTAGCTATCTAGCTTGAGCTTGAGCTAGCTAGCTAGCTTGAGCTTGAGCTTGAGCTTGAGCTAGCTGGCTTGAGCTTGAGCTAGCTAGCTTGAGCTTGAGCTAGCTAGCTAGCTTGAGCTTGAGCTTGAGCTAGCTGGCTTGAGCTTGAGCTAGCTAGCTTGAGCTTGAGCTAGCTAGCTAGCTTGAGCTTGAGCTTGAGCTAGCTAGCTAGCTAGCTTGAGCTTGAGCTTGAGCTTGAGCTAGCTAGCTTGAGCTTGAGCTAGCTAGCTAGCTTGAGCTTGAGCTTGAGCTAGCTAGCTTGAGCTTGAGCTTGAGCTAGCTAGCTTGAGCTTGAGCTTGAGCTAGCTAGCTTGAGCTTGAGCTTGAGCTAGCTAGCTTGAGCTTGAGCTTGAGCTAGCTAGCTAGCTAGCTTGAGCTTGAGCTAGCTAGCTTGAGCTTGAGCTAGCTAGCTAGCTTGAGATTGAGCTTGAGCTAGCTGGCTTGAGCTTGAGCTAGCTAGCTTGAGCTTGAGCTAGCTAGCTTGAGCTTGAGCTAGCTAGCTAGCTTGAACTTGAGCTAGCTAGCTAGCTTGAGCTTGAGCTTGAGCTAGCTAGCTAGCTTGAGCTTGAGCTTGAGCTAGCTGGCTTGAGCTTGAGCTAGCTAGCTTGAGCTTGAGCTAGCTAGCTTGAGCTTGAGCTAGCTAGCTAGCTTGAACTTGAGCTAGCTAGCTAGCTTGAGCTTGAGCTAGCTAGCTAGCTTGAGCTTGAGCTAGCTAGCTAGCTTGAGCTTGAGCTTGAGCTAGCTAGCTTGAGCTTGAGCTTGAGCTAGCTAGCTAGCTTGAGCTTGAGCTAGCTAGCTTGAGCTTGAGCTAGCTAGCTTGAGCTTGAGCTAGCTAGCTAGCTTGAGCTTGAGCTAGCTAGCTAGCTTGAACTTGAGCTAGCTAGCTAGCTTGAGCTTGAGCTAGCTAGCTAGCTTGAGCTAGCTAGCTAGCTTGAGCTTGAGCTTGAGCTAGCTAGCTTGAGCTTGAGCTAGCTAGCTAGCTTGAGCTTGAGCTAGCTAGCTAGCTTGAGCTTGAGCTAGCTAGCTAGCTTGAGCTTGAGCTTGAGCTAGCTAGCTTGAGCTTGAGCTTGAGCTAGCTAGCTAGCTTGAGCTTGAGCTAGCTAGCTTGAGCTTGAGCTAGCTAGCTTGAGCTTGAGCTAGCTAGCAAGCTTGTGCTTGAGCTAGCTAGCTAGCTTGAGCTTGAGCTTGAGCTAGCTAGCTTGAGCTTGAGCTAGCTAGCTTGAGCTTGAGCTAGCTAGCTTGAGCTTGAGCTAGCTAGCTAGCTTGAGCTTGAGCTAGCTAGCTAGCTTGAGCTTGAGCTTGAGCTAGCTAGCTTGAGCTTGAGCTAGCTAGCTTGAGCTTGAGCTAGCTAGCTTGAGCTTGACCTAGCTAGCTAGCTTGAACTTGAGCTAGCTAGCTAGCTTGAGCTTGAGCTAGCTAGCTAGCTTGAGCTTGAGCTAGCTAGCTAGCTTGAGCTTGAGCTTGAGCTAGCTAGCTTGAGCTTGAGCTTGAGCTAGCTAGCTAGCTTGAGCTTGAGCTAGCTAGCTTGAGCTTGAGCTAGCTAGCTTGAGCTTGAGCTAGCTAGCTAGCTTGAGCTTGAGCTAGCTAGCTAGCTTGAACTTGAGCTAGCTAGCTAGCTTGAGCTTTGAGCTAGCTAGCTTGAGCTTGAGCTAGCTAGCTTGAGCTTGAGCTAGCTAGCTAGCTTGAGCTTGAGCTAGCTAGCTAGCTTGAGCTTGAGCTAGCTAGCTAGCTTGAGCTTGAGCTAGCTAGCTAGCTTGCGCTTGAGCTTGAGCTAGCTAGCTGAGCTTGAGCTTGAGCTAGCTAGCTAGCTTGAGCTTGAGCTAGCTAGCTTGAGCTTGAGCTAGCTAGCTTGAGCTTGAGCTAGCT